>NW_006937890.1:0-2415 GCF_000298275.1 Orycteropus afer afer | reverse complement strand
CTGAAAGTACCGTGGACTGCTAAAAGAACTAACAGATCTGTCCTGGAGGAAGTGCAGCCAGAATGCTCCTTGGAAGCAAGAATGGCCAGACTTGTCTCACCTGTTTTGGTCATGTTGTCAGAAAGGACAATTCCCTGGAGAAGGATGTCATGCTTGGTAGGGTGGAGGGTCGACGAAAGAGGGGGAGGCCTTCAACTAGATGGATTGATATGGTGGCTGCGATGATGGGCTCGAGTATAGCAGGGAATGTGGGGCTGGCGCGGGATTGGACAGTGTTTCGTTTTGCTGTGCATGGGGTCGCTATGAGTTGGAAATTACTCTATGGCAATTAACAACAAAAACAAGACAAGCTGCTGATTAGAAGTTTGGATGCACCAAGTAGTTCTGCAGAAGAAAGACATGGCTATCTGGTTTAGTAAAGATTTCAGTGAAATATATCCTTTGGAGCAAGTCTTTTCTGTCTCATGGAGTCTCTGGGAGTTAGAATGGACTCAATGGCACCTAACAACAACACATATACATGAATACATGCATATACAATTCAGTCAGTCAATTTTAGAATGTTTAAAATATTTTAGTTATATGTGATATTTATTCATAATTTAATATTTTTTAAATACAGATTAAAAGAGAGAGAACATGTCATGGCATTCAATTCAGAAAAAGCAATGAAAATAATCCAAGACCATTTAATAATGCAATGTTAAACAAAGCATTCTTTTCGTAATAGTTCTATCTCCAACTTCAACAAGAAGATGCAGGATTCTTATATTGTTTTATTAAATATAGGGAACACAAAGAATTAAGCACTATCACCATTTTATTAAATATTGTTGAAGGCTATAATAGTGAAATGAGGCCAAAGAAATATATTAAATGCAAATGGATTAGAAAAAAAGGAAATATAGCCCAGATTCTTTATAAATAACATATTTCCTGATAACAAAACCCAAATAATCCATGTGTTGTTGTTAATTTTCTTGTCATAGCGATTCCTTGTATTTCCAAGGCAGTATCACTACAGAAGTAAATTGCCCAATTATCCTTCCTAGGAGTGGCTGGTGTGTTTTAACCACCAACTTTCTGGTTAGCAGTCAAGTGCCTTAGGCACTGTGCCACCAGAGCTCCCAAATAATCCATATTCAACTCTTTTTTATATATAGAAATAATTGAATATGTTTAGGTGACTGAATGTAATAGTTATATTAAAACATCAATCACAGATAAATTGAGGTGCTTCTAGCCTGCTGGATATTTTCCTCTTTATCCAGATGCTCAGTAAACAATAATTATCTTTCCCTTAAATTTCTAGGTTTTTGTTCTTATTTACACCACATGAATAATCTTGGCTGGATGTGGAGTGACTAGTGCCTGAGAACAGCAAACAGCAAGAGAAAGAAGGGGTTTGGGAGTGTAAAGTGAGGGCACAAATAATGAGACCTTGCTTTATTTATTTTCATTTTCCTTCTCCCACCTCCACCACTGCATGTTTTGTCTGTTCCATCTTTTATTTGTCTGTGTTCTTCTATGTGCTTCTACTTTTATTGTTTGATTATACTATTTTAAGATAATAAAAATAAATTAAAAACTATTAGTGGAAAAAAATCTTTTTATTATGGACTCAAATGAGCCTTGATTGCAGTGCTTAAGCACTTGGTTGATAACCGAAAGGTTAGTGGTTCTAACTCGCCATCTGCTCCATAGGAGAAAGGTGTGGCAATTTACTTTCTTAAAGATTTACAGTCTTGGGAATCCTAAAAGCCATTCTACTATGTACTATAATGTCACTGTGAGTCAGAATCATCTCAATGGCAATAAGTTTGGTTCTGGATTGTAGAATCTGTATACAAAAACAGCTAACCGCATTACTAGCCAGAAAGATTTTTTAAAAAAATAATTTTCGACTTTTCCAAATTTTTGTTAACTTGTGTATTGTATAAATTATATATGCCTTTTTGAATTCCAAAAATCAGAATTATGGCTAACTCTTTACAGGTGCCAAGAGGCAGAAATTTAATCCATATGATAAAAGCATTTTAGAAAGCTACATTTGGACTCTTAAAATTAATTTACATTTTTATTTATTGATGCATATCATATAGAAAAGTCACAGAAAACTACAAAGGGGAAATATGTCATCAGATACTATATGATTTTATATAGATATTTTTAAAACCAAATTATTAGAAAAAGAGAAAACTAACTTCCAAAGTGTGTGTGTGGGAGGGATAGGAAAGCAACATGAAAATAAACTTTATTGATTAAATCATTCAAGTGAAATGGAAAAAAAAAATAATAATGGCATAATACATCAGCAATTTTCATATGTGGAAATAAAAATAATTTCAAAAAGGTCATTTCAAAGCTGGTTAACCCTCATACTCTATTGATAATAGTGGAAAATTATATGTGTCT
>NW_006937889.1:1805-2468 GCF_000298275.1 Orycteropus afer afer | reverse complement strand
CACTGACCTTCCACTTTACCAAGCATGATATCCTTCTCCAGGGAATGGTCCCTTCTGACAACATGACCAAAGTAGGTGAGATGAAGTCTGGCCATCCCCTTCTTTGTTGACCATCCACTTTACTAAGCATGATATCCTTCTCCAGGGAATGGTTCCTTCTGACAACATGACCAAAGTTGGTGAGACGAAGTCTGGCCATTCTCGCTTCCAAGGAGCAGCATTCTGGCTGCACTTCTTCCAGGACAGGTTGTTTGCTCTTTTGGCAGTCCATGGTACACCACAACTCAAAACCATCAACTCTTCTTCAGTCTTATTTACTGTCCATCTTTCACATGCATATGAGGTGATTGAAAACACTATAGCTTGAGTTAGACACATCTTAGTCTTCAAAGAGACATCCTTGCTCTTCAGCACTTTAAAGAGGTATTCCAACTCCTAGCAACCCTAAAGGACAGAGTAGAACTGCCCCATAGGGTTTCCAAGGCTATAAATATCTACAAAAGCAAACTGCCTCATCTTTCTTCCAGAGAGCAACTGGTGGGTTTGAACCACCAACCTTTTGGCTAGCAGCCTTAGCCACTGCACTACCAGAGCTCCAGTTGTTAGGTGCTGTCAACCTCATTTGACAGAGTAGAACTACCCATGGGATTTTCCAGGCTATAA
>NW_006937889.1:0-505 GCF_000298275.1 Orycteropus afer afer | reverse complement strand
GACACTTACCAAGAGCTCAATGTTAATATTATTATTACCACTGCCAACATTCCCATCAGTAGGCCTCTGGGATGTAACCTTTATTTTCTATTGTTCTCATAGATCCATCCTGTCCAGGGTGTATGGTGTGTTATGTCTCTTTACTTCTTCTTTTCAAAGCATGCGTGATATATTGGAGCCCCATCTTTTGGCATCAGAAAAATCTAGGTTTGAATCATTTTTCTTTCATTGTCAGTTTTCTCATCCTTAAATCAGCAGAATTTAGTAACTGATAAGCTATCAGGCAAGGGAGGAGAGAAGAGGAGTCAAAGATGACTTCTAATTTGGAAAGATTGGGAGTTTGTAATGCCTATTAAAAAAAGAAGCAGAGGAAGAGAAGCTCATTTTGAAGAGCAAAGGACTTTAGTTTTTTAAGTATGAAGTGTTTGAGTAAAGTGTTCAGGCCCATGTTCAGTTGGCTAGAGTAGAAATTTTCGAGATGGGCTGGGATTAGAGATGCTGATTT
>NW_006937888.1:0-2477 GCF_000298275.1 Orycteropus afer afer | reverse complement strand
AGCTAAGAGTGACCCACAACAGAAGCTATTCAATGAAGATATATAGCTTTTTCATTTAAGTTCCCATCGTCGTCTTCTCTACCTTTGGTGGAGTGAGGGGTACGACCCTATAAGGGAGGAAGAGCAATCAGAGTAGCTTAGCTCTCTCACCTCTTCCCACACATCCCTCAGGTCACTGATTAGACCTAAATTTGACAAGGGAGAGGTGAATCCAGGTTAGTGGGGCTTCATGCTATATGGGGAACGCTTTTTAAGAAGTAGAATATAAAATTACAAACTCAACATTAGGTACAGGGGTTGTGAGTGGCTTCTGAAAGCTCAGGGCTCTGAAGCTCAAAATATATTATCTTTGCAGAAAATCCAGTTCTTATGGAGATAAAGAAAACAACCTTGAATTGGATACAAGATTGAAACTTTTATTTAGCAGAGACTGGACTTTTAAAAGACAAATCCATAGGCTGTTTGTCTTTTAAAAGTACAGATACATAGAACATATTGGTATCTCTGTCTTTCTTTCTGTATTCTATCTACCTGTTTTCAATATTATCAACAATATCATCATCATAATGTGGGTGTTCTTATACCTGAAATTGATTGGATACTTAAGATATGCTCAAGCAATTATCAAGGAGCAGAAAAAGTACATCTACTAGATATATTGAAAGAAAATGGCTGGACAACAACAAAATCACTTCCTGATTGTACCTCCAGACCATTTAATACCTTCCATCTTAATTCTTTATAAAGTAGGGAAGAAATGTGTACTTTTTAATTGATTTAAATTTATATATTAATTAGAAGATAATCAGTTACAGATAAATAATTATAGATTAAAATATGAATTTTAGGTACAAGTTCAGAGTCTGTAAGTGTACACAAAAGTACCAGAGGAACTGAAGTCCAAGCAAGGAGATTATTCAGATTGTTCAGGTGGAGATCCAGCTCCATTTTATGGATAATTGGGCTATTATTGGCCAATGGCATAATGGCTATTCTTTTCCCTTAGGTGACTTGAGTCCCCAGTCATAAAAGTTAATTTCAGTCATGAACAGAAATTTTCACTTTTGGGGAAAGAGCACTATTACTACATTGGATTAAAATAGGAAAAGATTATAAGTGATTGACTAATTCAATCCATGCTCAAAATAGATTCTAATTCAAATGCATGATACTTTACCAGCTTTGTCTTTCCTTCTATTACCAGTTTTTCCCCATGCTTCAATGACAACATGAAAACCCAAGAAATACCTGTCTAGGAACTGCTTCAATTTTGTCTCAATTTCTAACAGTAAATAAAAGAAACAGGAGTATGGCTGTTATTGCTTCTGTTAAGTGCTGTCAAGCTGGCTCTGACTCAAAGACCCTATGTACAACAGAATGAAACACTGTCTCATGCCACGCCATCCTCAGAATCTTTGCTATGCTTGAGCCACTGTGTCAGTCCATCTCATTCAGGGTCTTACCCTTCTGCCCTGATCCTCTACTTTACCAGGCATGATATCCTTCTCCAGGAAATGGTTCCTTCTGACAATATGACCAAAGTAGGCCAGACGAAGTCTGGCTATTCTAGCTTCCAAGGAGCATTCCAACTGCACTTCTTCCATAACATATTTGTTCATTCTTCTGGCAGTCCATCATATTTTCAGTATTCTTCACCAACATTACAATTCAAAGGCATCAACTCTTCTTTGGTCTTCCTTACTCATTGTCCAGCTTTCACATGCACATGAAATGACTGAAAATACCATGGCTTGGGTCAGGCCTACCTTAGTCTTCAAAGTGACATCTTTGCTTCTTAACACTTTAAAGAGGTTTTTGCAGCAGATTTGCCCAATGCTATACAAGGTCTTATTTCCTGATTGCTGCTTCCATGGATGTTGACTGTGGATCCAAGTAAAATGAAATCCCTAACAACCTGTCTTTTCACCATTTACCATGATGTTGTTTATTTGTCCATTTGTGTTCTGGTTACCTAGTGCCAAGCTGACAAGGATATACTACAAATAGGATGGCCTTAACAAACAGGGGTTTATTCTCTCATAATTTGAAGGTTTTAAGTCCAAGTTCAAAGTGCCAGGCTCTAGGGGCTGTGTGAAAGCCCCTCGACCTTGGGCTTCAGCTTTGCCTCTTGCTTCCAGCCCATTGGAGCTAGAGGCATCTCTTCACTCAGGCAGCTACTGGCTGCTGAGGCTAATAAGCTCAAGGTCGACAAATAAAATGACATATTCCCAATGTTACCAAACTACATTGTTGTTGTTGAGTGCCGTCGAGTCATTTCCGACTCATAGCAACCCCATGCACAGCAGAATGAAACACTGCACAATCCCGCGCCAGCACCACAATCCCTGCTATACTTGAGCCCATCATCGCAGCCACCGTATCAATCCATCTCCTTGAAGGCCTCCCCCTCTTTCGTCGACCCTCCACCCTACCAAGCATGACATCCTTCTCCAGGGAATGGTCCCTTCTGACAACAT
>NW_006937887.1:0-2477 GCF_000298275.1 Orycteropus afer afer | reverse complement strand
GGCAATCTACTTCCGTAGTGATACTGCCTCAGCAACCCAAGGAGGGGTCGCCGCTATGAGTCAGGCCCAACTTGACGGCAAACAACAACACCACCACCACAGCACCATTATTTGACCCCTTGAAGTTATTAACAAGCAGCAGATTGTTATATGTTCTGGGATGAGTATATCATCTTCCTAAATATTTTATGGTAAAATTATGGTCACAAGGGAATGTGTAAGGCCTATGACTCTCAAAGTATAATCTGCCCACTCACATAGAATCCCAAGTGTCTGTAGTTCTTATTTCTATCACCTAATTCTTCCAGTCATACGATGCAGAAATAAGGGAACAAAGGGTAGGATTAATGATCGTAACCTGTACGGTATCACTTAGCAAGGCCACAGCCTCTGGTCTGTTCTCTGGCCAGCCATTAGGAAGGAAGAATGAGTCATGCAGCTGGAGGTGTCATGCATGGGTAGGATATATGGATCCTACAAAGCATTACTGGCACTTTGGGTCTTAGCCCAGATCTGTAGACACTATTGTAATGCTCAGATTGCTGGTGGCTATACATTAGGCTATGTGATTTACTTCTGTCAGCTGCTCAGACTGTGATGGCATTGGCTGTGTATGGCAAGGTGGTATACTGCCTGTAGGAAGCAGTTGTAGGAAAAGTATGGGCTCCCTAGGGGTGGTGGTGTGTGTGCACGCACGCGCGTGCGCGCGCGCGCCCACACACACACACACACACACACACACGGATGGAGGTTGTGGGGGAGGATGAGAAAAGCCCTTCAGCAGCCTTGGAAAAGATTACAAATAATGTGTTTTCAGGAGAGATCACAAGGTTTAGTTTTATAGCAGGAATTCTATAATATGTGGTAATAATGATGCACCAAATAGAAGATTATGGTTTCTTTCATTTTTTGAAGTTCTGATTTTTACTGATTTTTAGTGTTTGTTTGATTCTAGGACTCATTTTGCCAAACATCCTTGATTTGTATAAACACTTAGGGAGCTTTGGTGATGCGGCGGGTAAGGCGTTGGCTGCTAACTAGAAGGTCAGAGGTTCAAACCCACCAGGTGCTGTGTGGGAGGAAGATGAAGCAGTCTACTTTCATACAGATGTACAGCCTTGGAAACGCTGTGGGGGTCGCTGTGAGTTGACATCAACGTGATGGCAGTGGGTTTGGTTTGTATAAACTCACTTCAGACTTTTCACATGTTTACATCTATGCTGCAGAATTTTCACTGTGTGCTTCCTTTACCTCTTTTTCTGTCTCCAAATCCAGGAAAACATTACAAGTATCTAGTTAACAATTTTATTTTAGAGATATTTCAAAATATAAAAGTTATCAAAAGGCTAAGTATTTACAATTTTGTATGTCATAGGTTACTATTAACATTGCAGAGCATGGAATATGTAAGACTGTGAAGAGGAAATATACAAAGTTCAATAAAGAAAGTCACCTGCTTTGCCATGCTACAGAAATTGAAAAGTGGTGACCGTCAGAGCTTGCTGTTGTTTGTTTTTCTGTGTCCAGGAAGGACCACTTCCATATCCATTAGGGATAGAAACAGCCTTCTCGTGGAAAAATGCTTGTTTCTCAGGAACATTATATCTAGAAAGAACAAACAAAACATAGTTTTAGAAGGACCTCAAGTAACAACTAGCATTCAGTTGGTAATCAAACGTAGTGTACCGAAAACTTCATTGCTCATTTCCAGAATGTGGAGCAGAAGCACTAAAGTTAGAAATCTCAAGTCTATAATCAATGTTGGGGTCTAGTCTTGGCCTCGCAACTGACAAAATTGTGCAGACAAGCTATTGACCCTTTAATATTTCATTTATAGAGTGAGAATGATGATAAACCCCTCAGTGGGAAAAATGAGAAAATGCAAGCGCTCAGCAATCTGTAGAGAAAATATGTTCCTGATATTAAACAGCTGTTATGGGTTCCCTGTTAAAAGAATCTGTGAACAGCAGCTTTAGCCATTTTTTTTACACAAAGACACTGTATAAAAAGACACTTATTACAACAACTTGTAAAAAAGGACAGTGAATAATTGTAACTCTGTAAGGAACTATATATATGATACCACGGTCTAGGTACTTGAAGTTTTCTAAGGCTCAAGGCTCTGTTGTTTTTTTTTTTTTAATTTGACTGCTCAACCAGAATGTGGGTAGTTCAAACCCACCAGCTGCTTTATGGAAGGAAGCTGGGGCAATCTACTTCCGTAAAAATACACTGCCTTGGAAACCCAGTAGGGGTCGCCATGTGTCGGAATTGACTCAATGGCAGTAGGTTAATTTGTTTGTTTTTAACATGCATTTTTGGCTTTGGTGTGAGGATTTTTATTTTATTTACTCCATGGCAGTTGTTAAACAAATTCTTGAATCCTGATGTACATGTCTCATACTAGGTTTTATGTAAGTGTGGACAGTATACAAACCAGCAGAATAATCTCCAGGCACCTCTTTTTTTTTTTTTTT
>NW_006937886.1:0-2446 GCF_000298275.1 Orycteropus afer afer | reverse complement strand
GGTCAATTTCAGACTGTAGAAGTTGATAAAAATCTTCGATTTCCTCATCTTTGGCTTTGGTGGTTGGTGCATAAATTTGAATAATAATAGTATTAACTCATTTTCCTTGTAGGCGTATGGATATTATCCTATTACTGACAGCATTGTACTTCAGGACGGATCTTGAAACATCGTTTGTGATGATGAATGCCATGCCATTCCTCTTCAAATTGTCATTTCTCAGCATAGTAGATCATATGGTTATCTGATTCAAAATGGCCAAAACTGGTCCATTTCAGCTCATTAATGCGTAGGATATCAATCTTTATGCATTCCATTTCATTTTTGACAACTTCCAATTTTTCTAGACTCATACTTCGTACATTCCATGTTCCAATGGATGTTTGCAGCTGTTTCTCCTCAATTTGAATAGCACCACGTCAGCAAATGGAGGTCTTGAAGGCTTTACTTTATCCATATCAGTAAGGTGGGTTCTACTCTGATGATGCAGCTCTTTCCCAGTTGTATTTTTGAGAGGCTTCTGACCTAAGGAGCTCATCTCTTGCACTATATTGGACAATGTTTCTGGGCTATTCATAAAGTTGCCCAGTAATGTATCAGACAGTGTTTCTCTGCTATTCATAAGATTTTCCCTGGCCAATTCTTTGAGAAGTGGATGGCCTTTTCCTTATTCCTAGTCTGTCTCAGTCTGTAAGCTGCATTGAAACCTGTGTACCATGTGCAACCCTGTTGGCATTTAAACACTGGTGACACAGCCTCAAGTGTCACAGGAACACACAAGCCACCACCGTATGACAAACTGATAGACAAGTTTGTCTCCCTTAACTGTTGGAAACCTCTCTGCCCTCCCCTTACCTGGATCCCTGCCACTGCTTGTTCTGTCTTCCCCTTGGCTTTTCCTTGCCCCACTTTCCTGCCTCTTGGGGGTAAGGCCTGGGTCCCTCCCCTTACCTGGATCCCTGCTGCTGTATTTTATATGAGAGATAAATATATCTTATCTTATTTGAGCTTCCCTAATTTTGGATTTCTATTTTATGTAGTCACTAGAATATGAGGGCAGGGATCCTTGTTTCATTCACTGGTATATCCTAAGGACTTGGCACATTTAGGCATCAATAAATAATTTGTTGTTGTTGTTGTTATGTACCATCGAGTTGGCCCCAACTCATAGGGACCCCTCCTTGGGTTTCTGAGGCAGTATCATTACGGAAGTAGATTGCCCCATCTGCCTTCCGAGGAGTGACTGGTGGGTTTGAACCGCCAGCCTTCTGGTTAGCAGTCAAGTGCCTTAGGCACTATGCTACCAGATTTAGGCATCAGTAAATAATGTTGTTGAAAGACTAACGCTAAACCTAATCTCAGTAGAATGCCTCAACTCTCACTATTTTGTAATACTGCAAAGGGTAGGCAAGGATCATTGGGGGCCAGGGATCATCTTAGAGGTGGCCAGCCTACGCCTATTATCAATTTGAAAAATTATTTGAACGATGTCATCTTTAACTCTTGCCAATTTTTTAATCATATATTCTCCTTGAACTTATAAATCTACTCTACTATTCTCTATACCTTGTTCCAAGGTTTTATTTGCTTAGAATTTTTTATTGATCTTTATCATATTTCACGATAAGAAAAATATGTATACAAACTGAAGTTCTAATTTTATAATATTTCGTATAATCATGGCTCTGTTGTTGTTAAGTGCCATCGAGTCGGACCTGACTCATAGTGACCCCTCCTTGGGTTTCTAAGGCAGTATCACTACAGAAGTAGATTGCCCAACCTTTCTTCCAAGGAGTGCCTGATGGGTTTGAACCACCAGCCTTCTGGTTAGCAGTCAAGTGCCTTAGGCAATATACTACCAGAGCTCCTAATCATGGATTTAAGTGTTACATATTTTTTCTAGATTGAGTTATTCATTTATGATTATTATTAGTAGTAGTATTGGTATTACTGATCAAAGGTACATAAGTATTTTATAAAATTGATAAATAATTATTAAATACAAGAAGTAAAATGCCATTGGAAATGCATTGTTTAATGCAATGGGTTGTTTGTTTTTTCTAGTTAGTTTAATTTATTCTCTCTTCCATATAGCTTATGTTTAGAATGAATCAGGGCCACTTGTAAATGAGGGGCTTATAAAATGTTCATTAATGATGATTAAGTGTCTTATTTTCAGTGAAATCCACATCATCTCTTTAAAGCAATCTAAAACTAATAAGTCTACAGAAGAAATAAAAAATGAGTAGAGAAGTGAGTGATGGATGATAAAACCCACTGCCAGCGAGTCAATTCTGACTCAGATGATGAATGTTAGCAAGTCCAAATAAAAATAATAATAATATGGATTTAGAGTATCCAAATGGAAGATGGGGCAATCTACTTCCATAGTGACACTGCCTTGGAAACCCAAGGAGGGGTAGCTGTGAGTCGGGTCCGACTCAAC
>NW_006937885.1:1689-2350 GCF_000298275.1 Orycteropus afer afer | reverse complement strand
GGTTTGGGGATGTTGAAAAAGTATTGATAGCTGGGCTCTACCTCAGAGATTCTGATCCAATTGGTATGGAGTTTGGGGTCCCTGAGTGGTGCAAATGTATTCAGATCCACTCAGAGGCGCCATAGAAGAAAGGGCTGGCAATCTACTTCTGAAAAATCAGCCACTGAAAACCTACAGCGTTCTGCTCTCCCACACACAGGGTTGCCATGGGGTGGAAGTTATTCCATGGCAAGTGGTAACTGGTATGTCAGACTTGGCTCTGCATTTCTATCACCTGGAAAGATATAAAACACACTGATGGCCACCCTCCGCTCCCCCGCTCCAGAGATGCAGATCCAGTTGGTATGGAGTATGGCCTGGGCATTGGGACTTTAGAAGCTCCCCAGGTGATTGTTATTATGGAACCAATGTTGAGACAGGGCCAGTGGCTGGAACAGGTGAGGCGGGCAGGGAACAGCCCCCAGGCAGCAGGGAGCAGTGGCAGACAGTGCCCGCAGGAACAGGTAAGGGGTAACCCAGGAAGTGAGCGGAGCAGTTGGAACAGCTAAGGGAGATGAACTTGTCTGCCGGTTTGTCGTACTGTGGTGGCTTGCATGTTGCTGTGAGGCTGGAGGCTGTGCCAGCAGGGGTGCCCATGGTGGACTGGTTACGGTGGAGCTTC
>NW_006937885.1:0-630 GCF_000298275.1 Orycteropus afer afer | reverse complement strand
AATTGTGGGATGACATCAAGAACATCATCGATGAAGAAAGCAAAAGGTCATTAAAAAGACAAGAAAGGAAGAAAAGACCAAAATGAATGTCAGAAGAGACTCTGAAATTTGACCTTGAGCGCAGAGTAGCTAAAGCAAATGGAAGAAATGACAGGATAAAAGAGCTGAATAGAAGATTTCAAAGAGCAGCTCAAGAGGACAAAGTCAATTATTATAATGAAATGTGCAAATACACGGAGTTGGAAAGCCAAAAGGGAAGAACATGTTCAGCATTTCCCAAGCTGAAAGAACTAAAGAGGAAATTTAAGCCTCGAGTTGCAATACTGAAAGATTCTATGGGCAAAATATTGAATGATGCAGGAAGCATCCAAAGAAGATGGAAGGAATACACAGAGCCACTGTACCAAAAAGAATTGGTTGATGTTCATCCATTTCAGGAGGTGGCATATGATCAAGAATCAATGGTATTGAAGGAAGGAGTCGAAGCTGCACTGTAGGAAGTGGCAAAAAACAAGGCACCAGGAATTAACAGGATACCCATTGAGATGTTTCAACAAATGGATGCCCCACTGGAGGCACTCACTCGGCTATGCCAAGAGATTTGGAAGACAGCTACCTGGCCAACTGACT
>NW_006937884.1:1192-2306 GCF_000298275.1 Orycteropus afer afer | reverse complement strand
ACCTCAAGAGGACAAAGTAAAGTATTATTATGAAATGTGCCAAGAACTGGAGCTGGAAAATCAAAGAGGAAGAACACACTTGACATTTCTCAAGCTGAAAGAACTAAAGAAAATATTTAAGCCTCGAGTTGCAATACTGAAGAATTCTATGGGCAAAATATTGAACAATGCAGGAAGCATCAAAAGAGGAATAGAAACAATACACAGAGTCACTGTATCAAAAAGAATTGGTCAACGTTCAACCATTTTAGGAAGTAACATATGCTGAAGAACTGATGGTATTGAAGGAAGAAGTCTAAGCTGCACTTAAGGCATTAGTGAAAAACAAGGCTCCAGGAATTGATGGAATACCCACTGAAGATGCATTATAGCATCCACTATATGCAATACTCTGAATCAGCTGTTCTATTCCTAGTAGTGAATTCTACGGCTATACTAACAAATGTTTGAAATGACACAGCCTTAGCACTATCTATAACAATAAAATTAGGAGAAATAAATTATAGTATATTTATAGGGCAGCATTCCAGGCAACTAACAACAAGGCAGCTCCAATGAGAAAAACTCCAAATATAATGTTAAGTGAAAAATCAGGGTGTAAAATAGTAGAGATAAATAGAAGGGTGTGTGTACATGTTGAAAGGTAAAGGGGTGGACTGTACTAGTTATTACCTATTGCCACTCAGCACCACCCCTCACTTTCTATATTATTTCTTGAAATATGGGGACTGGCAGCCTAAAATCTGCATTTCTCAGATTCTTTTGCCATTATGGTTCCAGTTAATTTCTACCAACAGGAGGCATGCACGGAAGAGTGTATATCAGTGAGAAGGTAGCAATCATTCTGCTTCTAGTGGCAGCTACAGAAACATCACTAGCAGCAAAAGAAGTTACAGAAGGTTGACAGAAGTACCTGAAGCTTCAGTGAAAGTGTGGGCTGGTTCTTGTTCAGTGACAATACTGAACTGCTCTCACAGTAACAGCAGCAATGAAAGTATTGAATGTAGGATTGTTGTGGCTCTGAGTAATAAGGTGTCTCCTTTGAAGCCATTTTTAACCAGTCCTCCTCATTAAATACCCCTTTAGTAGAAATACTGTCATAGTTGGAGTTTTG
>NW_006937884.1:0-517 GCF_000298275.1 Orycteropus afer afer | reverse complement strand
CTTTTTTTTTTTTTTTTACCTTTTCCAATTTTAATTTTTTGAACATATTACCTTTACTTAAAAACATAAAAATATAAAAAAATAACAAAGGTTATAATCTATTGGGTACATAACTTTCCTCTAAAATATTCCCTAAATTAGTCATCCAGTTTCTGATGAAACATTTCCTGCTCAGGTGACCCCTTACCTACCAAAGGGGCATGGCCCATTCATCCCTTAATCAGCATTACTTAAAAGTTTTTGCTTACACCATGTTGACTGGAAGAAATCCATATTTATACCCATTCCAAAGAAAGGTGATCTCACAGAATGTGGAAATTATCGAACAATGCCATTAATATCACAAACAACTAAAATCTTGCTGAAGATAATTCAAAAATAGTTGTAGAAAGATACTGACAGAGAACTTCCAGCAAGCTGGATTCAGAAGAGGATGTGGAATGAGGGGTATCATTGCGGATGTCAAATGGATCTTGGCTGAAAGCAAAGAATACTAGAAAGATGTTTACTTGCATTT
>NW_006937883.1:1217-2275 GCF_000298275.1 Orycteropus afer afer | reverse complement strand
AAAAGAGAACCACTGAGAAAATTGTCCAAGATTTCTTGGAAGAGAACTTCCCTGATACAATGAAAGATGAGAATATATCCATTCAAGAAGTCCAATGAACACCAAACAGGATAGATCCCAAAAAACAATCATCAAGACATATCATCTTCAAACTTACCAAAAATAAAGACAAAGAAAGAATGCTGAAAGCACCACAATAAAAATAAAAAGTTACCTACAAATGGCAACAAATAAGAATAAGCTCTGACTTCTCAGCAGAAACCTTGTGAGCAAAAAATCAATGGGATGGTATATATAAAACCCTTAAGGTGACAAATTTCCAAACAAGAATTGTCTGCCAAAATTGTCCCTCAACTATGATGGTGAAAGTAGGAGATTTCCAGATAAGCAGAAATTAAGGGAATTTGTTAAAACCAGACCAACTTTACGAGAAATAGTAATGGGAGTCCTTTGAATAGAGAACAAATAATAGCTTACAACAACTGACCATTAATACACAAGATGACATAACCCAGAAACCAAGACAGCCATGGAAGTGTCCAAAGTAAAATAAGCTTACAAGAGTATAAACAGAGAACCAGAGACACCAATTGGCAAATGAGGGCAACTATAAACCAAAAAGAGGGGAAAATAATGTAGTTACAGAACTCCTAAATGGTGATGAAGTCAAGACAGTTGCAAGATAGAATGAACTGTTGTCAATTTGAGTAGACAATTAGGAATCACAGGGTAACCTCAAAGAAAAATGGTAAACCTTCACATCACAATAAAAAAAAAGGACAAGCACAAATATTTAGCAAATACTAAAACATTAGCAACAAATGCAATAAGATAATTCATAAACATAATGAGTTCAGCACAGATAATTATATAGAATAAAGAAACTAGCTAGCAACACCATGAAAAAACACATAACAAAATGACATTAACCAATTCATACTTGTCAATAATTACACTGAATATCAATGGATTAAATGCACTACTCAAGAGATGGAGAGTTCCAGACTGGATAAGAAAATATAACCTATTAGTATGCGGTCTACAAGAGACACATCTTA
>NW_006937883.1:0-537 GCF_000298275.1 Orycteropus afer afer | reverse complement strand
TGATCAGAGGCCAATTTATAGCAATAAATGCACACATTAAAAAAAAAAAAAAAGAGCTAAAATCAACATTTTAAACCAACCTCTCCAACAATTAACAAAAGAACAGCAAGAAAAGCCTACAGTCACCAGAAGAAAGGAAATAATAAAGATTTGAACAAAAATCAATGAAACAGTAAACAGAAAGACAATAGAAAAAAATCAATAAGAGTAGAATTTGTTTTTTTTTAAAAGATTAATAAAATTGATAAACCACTGGCAAATTTAACAAAGGAAAAGAAGGAGAGAATATAAATAACATGAATAAGGAAAAAAATGGGTAACATCACAACAGAAACAACTGAAATAAAAAGATACTATCAGGATACTATGAAGAACTGTATTCCAACAAATTTGAATATCTGGGAGAAATGGACTGGTTTCTAGAAACACATTAATTAAATATATTAGTACAGACTAAGGTAGAAAAGTTGAACAGACACATAACAAAAGAAGAAATTGAACAGGTCATAAAAAAATTACCAAAAAATAAGTTCTGGT
>NW_006937882.1:2641-3349 GCF_000298275.1 Orycteropus afer afer | reverse complement strand
ATTGGTCTGTAGTTTTCCTTTAGAGTGATGTCTTTGCCTGGTTTGGGTATCAAGGTTATGCTTGCTTCATAAAATGAGTTAGGGAGGATTCCATCTTTTTCTATGTTTTGGAATAGTTTGAGTGGGATTGGTGTCAGTTCTCTAAATGTTTGGTACAATTCTCTGGTGAAACCATCTGGGCCAGGACTTTTTTTGTTGGTAATTTGTTGATGACCTGTTCAATTTCTTCTTTTGTTATGGATCTGTTCAACTTTTCCACATCAGTGTGTGTTAGTTTAGGTAAGTAGTGTGTTTCTAGAAATATGTCCATTTCTTCCAGATTTTAAATTTGTTGGAGTACAGTTCTTCATAATATCCTGATATTATCCTTTTTTATTTCAGTTGGATCTGTTGTGATGTTACCCATTTCATTAGTTATTTGTGTTATTTGTATTCTCTCCCTCTTTTCCTTTGTTAAATTTGCCAGTGGCTTGTCAATATCTTTTCAAAAAACCAACTTCTTGTCTTGTTTATTTTTTTCTATTGTCTTTCTATTTTCTATTTCATTGATTTCTGCTTGAATCTTGATTATTTCCTTTCTTCTGGTGATTGTAGGCTTTTCTTGCTGTGCTTATTCTAATTGTTGGAGATGTTGATTTAAAGTGTTGATTTTGGCTCTTCTTTTTTGATGTGTGCATTTATTGCTATAAATTGGCCTCTGATCACTGC
>NW_006937882.1:0-546 GCF_000298275.1 Orycteropus afer afer | reverse complement strand
ATATTTTTTTCATGGTGTCCCTGGTTTCTTTGCTCCATATATATATTTTTTTTTTTTTTGTGCTGAGCTCATTAAGTTTATGAATTGTGTTATAATTTCCTTTGTTTCTGTTGTGTTAGTATATGCTGAATATTTGTGCTTGTCCTCTTTTTTATTGTGATGTGAAGGTTTATTATTTTTCTTTGAAGTTACCCAGTGATTTATAATTTTCTCCCCAAGATTAGAACAGTCCATTCTATCTTGCAACTCTCTTGACTTCCTCACCATTTAGAAATTCTGTAAGTACACAGTATTTTCTCTCTTTGTAGTTGTCCATCTTTGCCAATTGAAGTCTCTGGTTTCCTGTTTAGAATCTTGTAAGCTTATTTTACTTTGGATATGTCCATAGCTGAGGTTTCTGGGTTGTCGTATTGTGTGTTAATGGTAAGTTGTTGTTTTCTATTTTTAGTTCTCCATTCAAAGGGCTCCCTTTAGTATCTCTTGTAAGGTTGGTGTGGTTTAAACAAATTCCCTTAGTTTCTGCTTATCTGGAAATCTCCTAATTTC
>NW_006937881.1:0-2283 GCF_000298275.1 Orycteropus afer afer | reverse complement strand
GGAGCTGCCTTGAGCCAGATCCTGGTGCCCTGTACTGGGAAGGTTCTTCCTGATAAGGGCCTCCTGCTGAGACAGCCTTCCTGCTCTGAGCTGAGATGAGGCTTCCTCCCTGTTCTGTGATAAGCCCTCTCTCCCTTGTTCAAAAAGTTCACCCAATCTGTCCCAGCCAGCTCTGGTGGCATAGGGGAGCTCTGGTGGTGTAGTGCCTAAGGCACTTGACTGCTAACCAAAAGGCTGGAGGTTCAACTCACCAGCCACTTCAGAAGAAAGGTTGGGCAATCTACTTCCCTTGTGATACCGCCTTGGAAACCCAAGTAGGGGTCGTTATGAGTCAGATTCAACTCGACGGCAGTGAGTTTGGAGCTTGGTAATCTGTCCCAGGCCACCATCAGGCTTTCTTGCTCCAAGCTGAGGGCCAAGGCCCTCAGTGGCTATATCATGACATCTGTTCCTATGGCCCAATGAAGGAGCTTGGCCCTGCTGGGGGAGTAATATGGGTTGCCTGAGTCAGTGGGTCAGGGGTGGGTCACCAGCAGTGAGCTGAGGGCATCTTGAGACAGGTGCCAAGTGTGGAAGTCAAGGGCTAGAGACAGGTGAGGAGACTGAAGACAGGAAGAAAGTTCTTTCAGGGGCATTGCCCCCTCCCTCCAACACACAGCTTCATCCTCCTTGGTCCTTCAGCCCTGGGTGGACTGAGATGGTCTGATTCCTCAAACAGGAGACTAACTAAGAGAGGCACAAGTATACAGGGGCCATCAGGGGAGAGGGTGATCCTCATAAGAGGGCCTACAGACCCTCAGCTCAATGGTGGGCTGTTATCTGAATCTGTACTCCTGGGGAAAGTCTCCTACCCCATTGGCTGCTCTATTACCTATGCCTAGCTCAGATAGGATCACACAGGTGACAAAGGCCAATGCATCTTCAGCCCAATAAGTACCTGTTTTCCGTTCCTACCTTAGCCTCAGTGCCAGCCAGGGGCAGATGAAGGACAGGAAGGCAACAGGGAGCCATCTCTCCTTTCTCCCCTGCTTTCTCCCTAATCCCAAACACTCACAATTAACTTCTTCCCCTTGCCTTTCCTTGGCTTTCTCTTTCTATTTTGTCTCCACTCTCATATATCTCCCCATCTCTCCTCCCCTCACCTGTCTCCTCTCACTTTATGTCCTCATCTTCTTCCCACCTCCAGAGCCTGCCTCACACATCTTCCTGTCCAGGCATCCTGAGCCATCCCTGGGGGATGTCCTGGTCTTTTTCAGGGCTAAGCATGGCTGAACCCTACCCCCCTGGTGAGGTAGCTGAGCCCTGGGTCCTGCCTCATTCCCTGCTTCCTCTGTAGACTTCCCAGGGAACTTGGAGGGAGGTCAGTGAGAAAGAGAAGAGAAGAGGGCTAATCTCTGGAGCCTGGGCTCCACATGCTGCCTCTGTGTGGGTGGAGTTGGAGGGTCAGGGCCATCAGTGTGGGAGCTTCCTAGGAGGAAGGAGGGGGAGAGAGTGTGCGGAGATAGAGGAGACACTGTGTCTTTAAGATAGCTCACAGGAGGGATGCCTACTGTTCCACAGGGAAGGTGGGCCTCACACCCCTTAACTCAGATTGAGGGTGGGAGCTGTAGGGGCTGCAGAATGGCGGGACACACTGGCCTCTGTTCATGGTATCAGTGTGCTAGCTCAAAACAGGCAGCCCAGTGCTGACCTGTTAATCACTTTTTCCTGTTTTTCATTTTGGATAGCGCCATCAGAGAATTTTTCCCCAACTTGTTACTCCTGGTGAGTATTTACATTCATTATTATCTCCTTTCTCTAACATTGATAACCTGCACATCTGCCTTCAAGTTCTTTGTGTCTGTCTTAGCTTACATTTTTTAATTGAACCTTTACTTGTTTTAGGGAACACAGACTTCTAACAAGTCATAGCTATTCTCCCTTTAAAAATGTCTATAAAGTGCACATACACACACATTTCTGTGCATGCATGCATGCGTTCATGCATGCACACACACAATCACATACACACACACACACACACACACACACATTGCATTTAATAGTAGCAGCTTCCAGGCCCCATAGAGAAGACACCAACTTTAGTGTGGCTCATAGAATTTTCTTACTAATTCATACTTGACCTATGACCCATACTTTGTCCTGGACCCTTCATCTCATTGCTCATTCATTCCTCAGGATGGCCAGGATTTACCATTACCAATTCCTCTTCAAATGGAAGCCTCTGAGATAATGAAACCCTGCAATGTAAGTTGGAGGTACCAAGCTAGTTTTGGTGTATTG
>NW_006937880.1:1377-2357 GCF_000298275.1 Orycteropus afer afer | reverse complement strand
AAAATAAATTAATTAATTAATTTAAAAAAAAAATGATTGCTGCAGTATATTGACAGAGAACTTCCACAAATGTAAGCTGGATTCAGAAGAGGATGTGGAAGAAGGGATATCATAGCTGATGCCAGATGGATCTTGTCTCAAAGCAAAGAATACCAGAAAGATATTCACTTGTGTTTTATTGACTATGCAAAAGTATTCCTTTGTGTGGATCATAACAAATTAAGAATAACATTGAGAAGAATGGGAATTCCAGAACACTTTATTGTACTCATGAGGAACCTGTACATAGACCAGGAGGCTGTCATTAGAAGAGAACAAGGAGACACTGCATGGTTTAAAATCAAGAAGGGAGTGTGTCAGGGTTGTATCCTTTCACCATACTTGTTCAATCTGTATACTGAGCAAATAATTTGAGAAGCTGAACTATGTAAGAAGAACGTGGTATCAGGACTGGAGGAAGAATCATTTCTGTTACCTAGTGCTGTCCTGACAGAAATATACCACAAATGGGTGGACTTGAACAAGCAGGAGTTTACCCTCTTACAGTTTGGGAGGCTGAAACTCTAAGTTCAAAGTGCCAGGTCTTGGGGCTGGGTGAAAGTCCCTCAACCTTGGGCTTCAGCTCTGCCTCTTGCTCCTGGCCCACTGTAGCTAGAGGCTTCTCTTCTCACAGACAGCTGCTGACTACTGAGACTGACAAACACAAGGTTAACAAGTAAAAAGGCACAGTCCCAATGTTACCAAACAATACCGCAAACCATTGATTCAAGTCCATTGAAAGTCCCAAAATTGGTAGAGTATGGCAGGCTGCTGAACAAAAACACGGCTACATGCAGGGTGCAAGCATGACATAAGCTAGAGACCATTCTCAAAGCTGCTTCTTATATATGGGAAATAGACCACATCCCTAAACAGCTACTCAGCTGCTTGTGGTAGATCCCACCATGGAGTTGATTGCCAGTCTCATCACGGGGAATAAC
>NW_006937880.1:0-762 GCF_000298275.1 Orycteropus afer afer | reverse complement strand
GGAGAGAGACTGTGGGCTGGGAGAGAGACTGAGCATTTTTCCTGAACTTGAATTGCAGCCTGGTGCTTCCCTAATAAACTCCATAATCTGTGAATTCTGTGAGGCCACTGCAGTGAATTATCAAACCCAGGAGAGAGGAGGTGGGTGCTTTGGGAGAAACAGTTGATGAAAGGGCTGAAGGGAGGCATGTCTGGCCTTGCAGGAATAGGCCTTGGGCTATTGATGGTGATCCTGTCTTCCTCTTGTGTGGTTAGAGGAGGTCAGGAGATGCAGCCTCCTTGCCTCTTTAGCAGTTGATGTCAGAAGTGGGATTCGTTGCAGTAGCTCCAGACTCATAGAAGCACGAGACTTTGTAAAAGAAAGAAGGAAGGAGCCTGGAAAGTGAAACTTTGGATTCTTAGATGGTTACTTTGGTTGGTATTACCTATTAAAGTAGAAAATTGATCCAGAGGCTAGGGCTTTTGGTTACACCCAGCCAAAGGCCCAAGGCCATATGCATAGAATGGGATGGTAATCAAGGTGAAGAGATGAGCCTGGAATGTCTTTAAAAGGATTATGTGTTTTGAATTGTGTGTTTACCTGAATGTACTATGGGGGTTGAATGTTCTCTTACCTGCTTGTACATTAGATATTATTATGGGATGTGTATAACAGAGGTGTAACTCCACCTTCAGCTGATACTTGATTGGATATGTTTAAAAGGGAAAATAGAATTTGCCCAGCAGAAACACAGGCTTTTGTTTTAAGCCCTGTGTGTAGAGT
>NW_006937879.1:0-2453 GCF_000298275.1 Orycteropus afer afer | reverse complement strand
TCTCACCTATTTTGGTCATGTTGTCAGAAGGGACCATTCCCTGGAGAAGGATGTCATGCTTGGTAGGGTGGAGGGTCGACGAAAGAGGGGGAGACCTTCAACGGGATGGATTGATACAGTGGCTGCGATGATGGGCTCAAGTATAGCAGGGACTATGGAGCTAGCGCAGGATCAGGCAGTGTTTCATTCTGCTGTGTATGGGGTTGCTATGAGTCAGAAATGACTCAACGGCACTTAACAACAACAACAGCATTACCCCATTGTTTTTGGAGGTGTTATTCAGTTTCCATGAATTTGCTCTTTTTCCATTGGTCTTCCTAATGTTGATTTCTATTTTGTAGCATTGTGATCTGAGAAGATGCTTTGCAGTATTTCAATGTTTTTAAATTTATTGAGGCTTGCTTTGTGGCCTAATGTATGGTCAACCCTAGAGAATGTTCCATGTATGCTGGAAAAGAATGTATATTTTGCTGTTTTTGGATGAAGTGCTCTGTAGATGTCTATAAAATTAAGTTGGTTGAGCATATTGTTTTGTTCTTCTGCATCTTTGTTGAGCTTCTTTCTAGTTCTATCTTTTATTGAAAGTGGTGTATTAAAGTTTCCTACTACTAAAGTCATCTATTTGTCTTTTCAATTCTGTTAGTCTGCTTTATGTATTTTGGGGCTCTTTCATTGGATGAGTAGATATTTATTATGGTTATGTCCTCTTGTTCAAGGAATCCTGTATATAGATATCATTATATAATGGCCTTCCTTGTCTCTTATGATCCTTTTTGTCTTAAAGTCTAGTTAATTGGGAATTAACATTGCCATTTCTGTTCTCTTTTGGTTGAGATTTGCTGGGTATATCTTTTTCCAATCATTGATTTTTAAACTAGTTTTGTCTTTGTGTCTAAGGTGAGCCACTTGTGGACAGCATATTGATGAGTCATATTTTCTTATTCAGTCTACAACTCTCCATCTCTTGAGTAGTATATTTAATCCATTTGCATTCACTGTAATTATTAACAAGTTTGAATTTATTGATGTCATTTTGTTATGTGTTTTGTGTGTGTGTGTGTGTGTGTGTGCTTTTGCTGATTTCTGTTTCATATAATTTTCTGTGCTGAGTTAATTTTGTTTATGAGTCATGTTATTGTCTGCTTCATTGTTATTGTTTTAGTATTTGCTAAGTATTTGTTCTTGTCCTTTTTATTATTTTGATACAAAGGTTTATTATTTTTCTTTGAAGTTATTCTGTAATTTATAATTTTATTCTCTAATTCAAAACAGTCTGCTCTATCTTGCAATTGTCTTGATTTCCTCACCATTTAGAAGTTGTGTAATTACACTATTTATTCCCTCTATATTTAATTTGTAGTTGTCCTCATTTACCAGTTGATGTCTCTGGTTCCCTGTTTATAGTCTTGTAAGCTTATTTTACTTTGGATACTTCTATAACTGGGTTGGTTTCTGGGTTATATCATTATATGTGTTCACCATTGATTGTTGATTGTTATTGTTGGTTCTCTGTCCAAAAGATTCCCTTTAGCATCTTTTATAAAATTGATCTGGTTTTAACAAATTCCCTTAATTTCTGCTTCTCTGTAAATCTCCCTATTTCATCCTCATATTTGAGGGTCAATTTTGCTGGGTATGTAATTCTTGGTTGGAGTTTTTTTTTTTCTTTCACTGTTTTATATAGATCACCCTACAGCAATCTTAGTAACTTTTGTTTTTCTTGTGCTGCTTAAGGATTCTTTCTTTGTGTTTGATTTGATGAGTTTGATGATGATGTGTTGGTGATTTTATTTTGGGGTCTATCCTTTGTGGGGTTCATCAAACTTCTTGAATGGATGTATTTTCACCTTTCATCATATTAAGGGAATTCTCTTCTTTGACAATTTACTCTGTGGTTTTATCTGTCTCTATCTGTTCTGAAATTCCAATTATATGTAGCCTATTTCTCTTGTTGGTATCTCACTTAACTCAGGCTTTCTTCTTTTTTTTTTTTTTTTTTGATCCTTTTTCTGATTGATCCCTTAACAAAGTATTATTGAGGTATTTGTGTTCAATCTCATTAATTTTGTCTTCCATTGATTTGATCCTATTCCTTTATTCATTCAATATGTTAAACACTTCTGAAATCTTAGTATTAATCTTCTGGATTTCTGTTTGTTATTTTTGTATCATTTCTAATTTTTTGTTTATTTTGACAATTTGTTCTGTGTTGTTTTTCTAAATTGTTCCAGAGTTTTTATTGTTTTTCTTAATTTTGTCAGTGTTTTCATTGATCTTGTCAGTGTTTTGTATTATCTATCTCTCAGTTCATGTGATAGTTGAAGATCTGTCAACTTGGCTGGACTTCACTTGTGAGTGTTGTTTCTCATGATGGATCACATGACTATGTCCTAAGCGGCCGGTCAGTCTAGGGGGAGTTTCCCCAGGGGTGTGGCCTACCTGTAATACTATCC
>NW_006937878.1:0-2260 GCF_000298275.1 Orycteropus afer afer | reverse complement strand
TGGAATGAGGGATATCATTGCTGATGTCAGATGGATCTTGGCTCAAAGCAAAGAATACCAGAAAGATGTTTAGTTGTATTTTATTGACTATACAAAAACATTCAATTGTGTGGATCATAATAAATTGTGGATAACATTGAGAAGAATAGGAATTCCAGAACATTTAATTATAGTCATAAGGAATCTGTACACAGACCAGGAGGCTGTCATTCTAACAGAAAAAAGGGAACACTGCATGGTTTAAAGTCAAGAAGGGATGAGTCAGGGTTGTATCCTTTCACCAAACTTATTCAATCTGTACTATGAGCAAATAATCCAAGAAGTGAGACTGTATGAAGAAGAACATGGCATCAGGATTGAAGGGAGAATAATTAACAACCTGCGATATGCAGATGACACAACTTTGCTTGCTGAAAGTGAGGATGACTTCAAGCACTTACTAAAGATTGAAAACTACAGTTTGCAGTATAGATTACACCTCAATATAAAGAAAACAAAAATCCTCACAACTGGACCAATAAGCAGCATCACAATAAATGGAGAAAAGATGGAAGTTGCCAAATAATTCATATTACTTGGTTCTACAACCAACACCAATAGAAGCAGCAGTCAATTTATAGCATTGGGCAAGTCGGCTGCACAAGACCTTTTTAAAGTGCTGAAGAGCAAAAATATCTACTTGAAGACTACAGTGTGCCTGACACAAGCCACTGTATTTTCAATCACCTCATGTGCATGTGAGAGCTGGACAATGAATAAAGAAGACCAAAGAGGAGTTGATGCTTTTGAATTGTGGTGTTGGTGAAGAATGCTGAAAGTACAATGGACTGCTAAAAAAAACTAACAAATCTGTCCTGGACTAAGTGTGGCTGGAATGTTCCTTGGAAGTGAGAATGGCCAGACTTTTCACCTACTTTGGTCATGTTGTAAGAAGGGACCATTCCCTGGAGAAGGATGTCATGCTTGGTAAAGTGGACGGTCAACAAAAAGGGGAAGGTCCTTTACAAGATGGATTGACACAGTGGCTACAACGATAGGCTCAGGTATAGCAAGGATCATGGAGCTGGTGCAGGATGGGATAATGTTTTGTTCTACTGTACAAGAGGTTACTATGAATCAGAGAAGACTTGACGGCACCTAACAACAACAGCATGTAAAGTTATGTAGTTTCTACCCTGTAATACGGGTCCCACCTATAACCATGTCCCTGCTTCCTGCTGTAGCTTAGACTTCTTTAGGCAGGTAGGATGAATCAACAGATCTTATTTTGCACCACTTGAGCAGCTGAGACTGAAGGAACAGGGAGAAACCAGCATAAGCTATCTGTTATTGTACTGGATAGAATTGGAGGAGGATGGGTCTGTGATGAATAGCTGGAGATTGCCCCCCCCCATCCCCATTGGGGGCCTAAAAATGCAACAGAAGGAATGTACTGGGGGCCTATAAATGCAACAGAAGGAATGTACTGCCGTCTAGTCAGATCCGACTCATAGCGACCTTGGGTTTCCGAGGCAGTTTCACTACGGAAGTAGATTGCCCAACTTTCTTTCTGAGGAGTGTCTGGTGGATTTGAACTGCCAGGCTTCTTGTTAGCAGTTAAATGCCTTAGGCACTATGCCAGCAGAGGCCTATAGACTTGGGGGATGGAGATCAGTAAGTAACAATTTTACTTTATTAAGAGCCTATTACTATATTTATATGACTACCTACATCTTTGGCTTAATATTCTCAATATAGGAAAGTCTATTTGGTAAGACAGAGTTTTCTCTTTTCATTCTCCTACATATGTTCTCAAATTAGTTAAGAAAAAATGAAATATCTGTGTGATACATGAGCACATTACACTTAAAGGATGATGGCAATTTCGAGGAAATTTTCTCAACTTAATTTTGTCCAAACAGAATCAGAAATGTTTGTTTCTTGGGAAATTATCTTCTGTGTGCACTGTCAAAACATAGTTAATTCAACTATATAAAGGCAAGAGCTATGAGGAGGAAAGGAAACTATATTTACCAAGGATTTTATAAGGTATGTGCTAAAAGAACTAACAGATCTGTCCTGGAGGAAGTCTAGGCAGAATGCTCCTTGGAAGCAAGAATGGCCAGACTTTATCTCACCTATTTTGGTCATGTTGTCAGAAGGGAAAATTCCCTGGAGAAGGATGTCATGCTTGGTAGGGTGGAGGGTCAAGGAAAGAGGGGGAGGCCTTCAACGAGATGGATTGACACGGTGGCTGCAATGATGGGCTCAAGTATAGCAG
>NW_006937877.1:0-1250 GCF_000298275.1 Orycteropus afer afer | reverse complement strand
AAAAAAAAAAAAAAAGACCAGGTTGCTAGTCTGATAGAACTTGGTAAGACCCCTGAGACTATGACCCCTGGTTACGCTTCAGATCTGGAAATGAACTCACTCCTGTGGCTTCCAGTCAAACAACAGACAGGCATATGGCGTAAATGTTTATATGAGGTAGATACATTCCTTGGAGCAATCAATTGTGAGAGAACAGAAGCAGTGTTTGCACAGGCAGTTCAAGAGGGCATGGAAGGTGTTCTGGTTACCTAGTGCTGCTCTGACAAGAAGAGACCACAAATAGGAGCCTTGAACAAACAGGAGTTTATTCTCTTACAGTTTGGGAGGCTAAAAGTCTGAGTTCAAAGTGCCAGGCTCTAGGGGCTGGATGAAAGCCCCTCGACCTTGGGCTTCAGCTCTGCCTCTTGCTCCCGGTCCACTGAAGCTAGAGGCATCTCTTCACTCAGGCAGCTAATGGCTGCTGAGACTGACAGACAAATAAAATGACACAGTTCTGATCTTATCAAACCACATTGTTGTTGTTGTTATTTGCCATAGAGTCGGCCCCGACTCATAGCGACCCCTCCTTGGTTTCTGAGGCAGTATCACTATGGAAGTAGGATTGCCCAACCTTCCTTCCGAGGAGTGGCTGGTGGGTTTGAACTGCCAGCCTTCTGGTTAGCAGTCAAGTGCCTTAGGCACTATGCTACCAGAGCTCCTCATTAGCCATTAGAGAGATGCAAATCAAAACAACAATGAGATAACATCTCACCCCAGCACTAATAAACCAAACCAAACCCACTGCCATCAAGTTGAATCTGAATCATAGCAACCGGTCCTTGGGTTTCCAAGGCATATCTGTGGGAGCTCTTCTCATACACTGGTGTTAGTACTGCAAAACCACTGTGGAAAATGATACGGTGCTTCCTTAAAAAGTTGGAAATGGAAATACTGTTTGATCCAGCAATCTCTCTACTAGGTATATATATATCCTAGTAGTAGGGGTATGAATAGATACATGCACACCCATGTTGAGTGCAGCTTTATTCACAATAGCAAAAAGATGGAAAGAACCTTAGTGCAAGTCGGTGGACGAATGAATAACTGAACTACATAACACTAAAGAATAATGAGGAATCTGCAAAACACCTCATAGTGTGGATGAACTTGGAGGATATTATGCTGAGTGAAATAAGTCAATCACAGAAGGACAGATATTGCATGAGTCCACTATTGTAAAATGTCAAGGATAGGTTTATGCAGGGAAGGAA
>NW_006937876.1:3017-3700 GCF_000298275.1 Orycteropus afer afer | reverse complement strand
AAAGAGGGAAAAGACTGTGTAGTTACAGAACTTCTACATGGTGAGAAAGTTGAGAGTTGCAAGGTACAATGGACTGTTCTAAACTTGTGGAGAAAATTATAAATCATAGGGTAACCTCACAGAAAAATGATAAACTTTCATATCACAATAAAAAAGAGGACAAGCACAAATACTCAGCAAATACAAAACAACAGCAACAAAGGAAATGATAACAGGATTCATAAACATAATGAGCTTAGCATAGAAAATAATATGGAACAAAGAAACCAGGGACACCATGAAAAAATGCATAACAAAATGACAGCAAACAATTCATATTTGTCAATAATTACACTGAATGTTAATGGATTAAATGGACCACTCAAGAGATAGAGAGTTGCAGATTGGATAAGAAAACAAAACCCATCAATATGCTGCCTACAAAGAGACATACCTTAGAGAAAAAGACAAAAATAGACTAAAAATCAAAGGTTGGAAAAATATATATCAAGCAAATGGCAACTGTAAGCTAGCAGGAATGGCAATATTAATTTCTGATCAAATTGACTTTAAGACAAAAACCACCATATGAAACAAGGAAGGACATTGTATAATGATTAAAGGATCAATTGAACATGAAGATATAACCATAATAAATATCTATGTACCCAATGAAAGAGCCCCAAAATACATAAATCAGACTT
>NW_006937876.1:0-567 GCF_000298275.1 Orycteropus afer afer | reverse complement strand
TAGCCAAGCTGGAAAAGACAATTGATGATTTGGAAGATAAACTGAAATGCACCAAAGAGGAGCACCTCTGTACACAAAGGATGCTGGACCAGACTTTGCTTGACCTGAATGAGATGTAGAACACCCCAGTCCCGCCCTGCCGCTGCTCCTCCCCTTGACCCCAACTCCGCCTGAGGCCAGCCTGCCTGAAGCTGACCTTTAAACTGAGGGCTGATCTTTAACTGGAAGGCTGCTTTCTCCTCTCGCTATCTACCCTCCCTTCTTTCCCCATCACATCTGTTTTCTTTTTTTCCTGCTAACTATCTCTGCCTCTCCCCAGAGATTTCAGCTGGGCTAGGGGCTGAGCATCTTTGGGAACAACATTTAAGGAAACATGAGCACAGTGCAAGTGTCATGTTGTGATGTATACATTTTGTAATTACTTTTGTTGCTGTAGCAGTCATTTGTAAAACATTCCAAATAACTGCACAGGTCTGAAGCAGCAATCTAATCCCTTTCTCACTTTTGGAAGGTAGCTTTTCAGCTTAATGCATATTGCCCTCTCCATAGAGGAGGGAAAGAAGTATG
>NW_006937875.1:1259-2383 GCF_000298275.1 Orycteropus afer afer | reverse complement strand
TTCTTTAGGGATATGGAAAAACCAATCACTAACTTTGGATGGCAAGGAAAGAGACCTTGGATAAGCAAAGCACTATTGAAGAAGAAAAACAAAGTAGGAGGTCTCACATTATCGGATCTCAAAACCTACTATACAGCCACAGTAGTCAAAACTGCCTGGTATTGGTTCAATGACAGATACATAGACCAATGGAATACAATTGAAAACCCAGAAATAGATCCATTGACCTATAGTCAGCTGATCTTTGACAAAGGCCCAAAATCCATTAAATGGGGAAGAAAGTGTTTGTTTAATAAATGGTGCTGGCAAAACTGATAGCAATATAAAAAAAGCAATTTGCCATTGCCCTATCTTTTTCACAAAAGTACAAAAGAAATCTGACAAGGCAACCAATTAACTCCACCCAGATGTTAGAAAAACTGCTTGAGTATTAAAAGTGCATAACTGCAATTCTTCTCTCATCTGAAGGCTCTCTTATGGACAGTTACCATACAGTGGATCAACTATATTAAATGCCACTATAATCAGTGTTACTGTAGTAACTCAAAAATAATCATAGTGAAAAAGAAGGAAATAATCAGGAGAAAGCATATGATATAAATATAAATTAGCCATTTTAGAATCATCATTTTCTAATGATACTAGATTTAGGATCAACTTTTTAAATCATAATTTCCACAACAACCTTTACAGAAAGCATGCTCTGTGCCAGGTGCTAACAGAATTCACACACACACACACACACACACACACACACACAGAGAGAGAGAGAGAGAATTGTCCTATCTACCCTCAGGGAGTTCACTATCTACCAGAGGATTTTACTTGGATTTGAGAAAGAAAAAGTAAAGCACAAAGAAAAAATCGTAAGTCTTTTTTCAGTCTTCAGTTAGTCTAGATAACAGAAACAATCTTCCCTCTGCCTTACCAAACTGTGACTGGGGAAGAGCTGTCTGCTGAAAATAGAGACAGCCTTAATGACTTGGACAGAGTAAAACTTTCAGTACCTTCATTTGCTGATGGGGCACAATTCAAAATAGGAAGAGACAGTCACAAACATTCATTAATAATTGGAACATGGAATGTACAAAGTATGAATCTAGGAAAAGTGGAAGTTGTCAAAA
>NW_006937875.1:0-519 GCF_000298275.1 Orycteropus afer afer | reverse complement strand
GACTGCTACCCAGAAGGCTGGCGGTTCAAATGCACCAGCCACTCCTCGGAAGGAAGGTTGGACAATCTACTTCCACAGTGATACCGCCTGGGAAACCCAAGGAGGGGTCGCTATGAGTCGGATTCAACTCCACAGCAGTGAGTTTGTTTTTTTTTTTTTTGTTTTATCACATACCTGGATGGTGCAAATGGTTAACATACTCAGCTGCTAACAGGAAGTTGGAGGTTCAAGTCTACCCAGAGGCACTGGAGAAGAAATGTCTGGAGATCTACTTTCAAAAAATTAGCCACTGAAAACTCTATAGAGCACAGTTCTCCTCTGACATACAGGAGGTCTTCATGAGTCTGAATCAACTCAACAGAAACTGGTTTTACTGGTATCCCATACATTAATCCTAACAACCCTGTACAATGGGTATCATATCCCTATTTTGCAGATGTAAGCACAGGCAGGCTAGTGCTTACTCACTGATCTGCACTGAACACTTTCCCTTGTTACCCTCCCGAGAGGGACCGGGTC
>NW_006937874.1:1658-2221 GCF_000298275.1 Orycteropus afer afer | reverse complement strand
CTTTCAGCTTGAGAAATGCTGAGCATGTTCTTCCCTTTTGGTTTTCTAACTCCAGGTCTTTGCACATTTCATTATAGTAATTGGCCTTGTCTGCTCAAGCGGCTCTTGGAAATTTTCTGTTCAGCTCTTTTATCTTGTCATTTCTTCATTTGCTTTAGCTACTTTTCGCTCAAAGGCAAGTTTCAGAATCACTTCTGACATTCATTTTGATCTTTTCTTTCTTTCTTGTTTTTCTAATGACCTCTTGTTTTCTTCATAGATTATGCTCTTGATGTCAACAAGAGCATAATCTTAGGCATTGGTGAGTTGAAATGGATTATTTTTGGCCATTTAGAATCGGAATGGTCTATTACACTGGGAAGGACAAGTTAAAGACGAATGGCATTACATCCATTGTTGAAAAGATCATTTCAAGATTTATTCTGAAATATAATGCTGTCAGTTATAGGATGATCTCCATATGCCTACAAGGAAGACCAGTTAATATTACTATTATTCAAATTTATGCACCAACCACTAAAGCCAAAGATGAAGAAACTGAAGATGTTTACCAACTTCTGCAG
>NW_006937874.1:0-493 GCF_000298275.1 Orycteropus afer afer | reverse complement strand
GGAAGAAATAACAAGATAAAGGAACTGAACAGAAGATTTCAAAGAGCAGCTTGAGCAGACAAAACCAATTACTATAATGAAATGTGCAAAGATCTGGAGTCAGAAAACTAAAAGGGAAGAACACACTTGGCATTTCTCAAGTCAAAAGAACTAAAGAACAAAATAATCAAGCCTTGAGTTGTAATATTGAAGGATTCTTTGGGCAAAATATTGAATGATGTTTCTTGCAATCATTCAATAGATGATTCCATTCAAAAGGTGGAAGGAATACACAGAGACACTGTACAAAACAGAACTGGTCGATGTTCAACTATTTCAGGAGGTAGCATATTATCATGAGCCAATGGTATTGAACAAAGAAGTTGAAGTTGAGCTGGAATTGGCAACAAACAGTTGCAGCTCTGAAGGCACTTACTAGTCTATGCCAAGAAAGTTGGAAGAAAGCTATCTGGCCAACTGACTGGAAGAGACCCATATATGTACACTTTCCAAA
>NW_006937873.1:0-2482 GCF_000298275.1 Orycteropus afer afer | reverse complement strand
GGAGGGGAGCTGTTGCATTGTAAATTTTGGTCAATGACATGAGACAAAGTATATTATGTGAACTGCTGTATGAAAAGTGAATTTACGCTGTAAATCTTCACCCAAATCAAAATAAAATTTAAAAAAATAAAAATAAAAGACAGATCTTAGCTGTAAGCAAAGAATACCAGAAAAATATTTACCTGTTTTATTGACTATGCAAAGGCATTTGATTGTGTGTATCTTAGCAATTACGGATCACATTGCAAAGAATGGGAAATGCAGAACACTTCATTTTGCTTATGAGGAACCTATGCACAGATCAAGAGGCAATGATTCAAACAGAATAAGAGGATACTACATGGCTTAAAATCTGCATAGATGTGTATCAGTGTTGTCTTTTCCCCACACTTATTCAAACTGTATATAGAGCAAATAATCTGAGAAGTTAGACTTTATGCAGAAGAACATTGTATCAGGTTTGAAGGGAGACTTATTAACATCTGTGATATGCAGATGACACAATCTTATTTGCTAAAATTGAAGAAGACATGAAGCATACTGATGAAAATCAAAGTCTACTGCCTTCAATATGGATTATATTTCAACATAAAGAAAAAAAAAATTAACAAATAGACCAATAAGTAACATTGTGATGAAAGGAGAAATGATTGAAGTTGTCAAGAAATTCATTTTACTTGGATTCACAATCAATGTCCATGGAAGCAGTAGTCAAGAAATCAAATGACATACTGTATTGGAAAAAACTCTTTAAAGTGTTATAGTGCAAAGATGTCATTTTGAAGACTTAGGTGCTCCTGACCCAAGACATCATATTTTCAATAGCCTCATACAAATGTGAAAGAAGGACAATGAATATGGGAGGCCACAGAAGACTGGATGCATTTGAATTGTGGTGTTTGCAAATAATACTGACAATACCATGGTGGCATAGTACCTAAGGTTTGACTGCTAACCAGAAGTCTGATGGTTCAAACCCACCAGCCACTTCTCAGAAGGAAGGTTGGGCAATCTACTTATGTAGTGACACCACCTCGAATACTCGATGAGGGATCACTATGAGTCGGATCTGACTCCACAGCAGTGATTTTTTGAGATGGACTTCTAATGAATGAAGAAATCTCTCTTGGAGGAAGTGCAACTGGAATGCTCTTTAGAAGCAAGAATGGCCAGACTTTCTCTCTCACACTTTGGTCATTTTATTTGGAGGTATCAATCCCTAGAGAAGGATATAATGCTTGGTAAAGTACAGGGTCAGTGAAAAGGGGAAGACCTTCAACATGATGAATTGACACAGTGGCTGCAACAATGGGCACAAGCATGGTAACAATTGTGATGATGATGCAAAACCAGGCACTGTTTCATTCTATTATGCATATGAGATGAAACCAGTTTGATGGCACCTAACAATGACTTACAGTATTTTCTCTGGTACCACATCTGTCTTTTAAAAATGGAAATTGAAGAGACTTGGAGCATCCATTTCTCTATTTATTGTCTCCATATATGAAAGAACACTTTTATTTTTCCCTAGATTTCCATTTATTATTTTCTGAACTTTAGTTTTCATTTTACCTTGAGTTTATTTACATCACTAATTCTTTTTTGTTTCTTATATCCATCTATGCTTATTTTTTAACTCCATTTTAATTTTTCTTTGAGTCCCTTGTATAACATTATTTTCCATATGTATTTCTGTAGGATAGATTGACCTTTTGTGAAATAATTATGTTTTAACTTAATACATACATGAATTAGGACCATATTCTTAATGACTTGACTCTTACTCAGATTTGAGTCACAGTTTGGTTGTCACTTATGGATTTCCTGATTTTTATTCTACAGTAATGTGATAGATTTCACTATATTTCAAAATAGTCACTGCCACTCCATATGGGACAGTCATAATTTCCTATTTACTGATGTCTTGGCCATATGACTTGTTTTGGCCTATAAAATATAAACAAAAGTGACTTATTCCATTCCCTGGCCAAAATTTTAAGCCATATTCTTTCATCCTGCTACTTACCAGGATATCTCATGTAGGGGCTCTACCTTCACGAGTTGAAAAAAAAAAAAAAATTGTGGAAGACCTGTATTTGACATGTGAAGGACATGTAATATGAGTAAGAAATAAACAATTGTTTAGTGAAAACACAGAGAGTTTTGGACTGCTTTCTGCTGCAGGAAATCTTAAGGTAAATTGACTGATGCCATGGGTTTCTCTTTACTCAAAATCCTTTTGATATTTGTGACAATCCTAAATCCAGAGAGGAACAGAATCTTTCAGTATCATTTATTTCAAATGGAACACAAGTATTGTAAAAGAGGCCTTTGATTTCCCTTTCTTGCCTTATTGCCCTGACAAGGACTTCTTTCCCTTGTTACCATCCTGAGAGGGACCGGGTCTCTGGGAGCAAGGTAAGCACGGGAGGGCTTGTGCTTACTCACTGATCTGCACTGAACACTTTCCCTTGTTACC
>NW_006937872.1:2869-3449 GCF_000298275.1 Orycteropus afer afer | reverse complement strand
TAGACATGCAAGCTGAACAGATGTGGGAACATGAATGAGAGGCCACTCACGAGTATATATAGGGTTGGCAGAGGATATTTCTACATATGTATTTATATGGCTGTAAATCTATCTATGAATATAGTAGAACATATAGGGGGAAAGCTATGAAGACTTCTTAGTTATAACTGAACACCTTGAGGGAATGAGTCACTAGGCCTAGGGGCTCAGTAACATAGTTTTGGAGGACACTGAGGTTAACTGCCTTGACATAGCCCACAAAGACAATGTTCTACATCCTACTTTGGTGAGTAGCAATTAGGGTCTTAAAAGCTTATGAGCAGCCATCTAAGGTGCAACTGTTGGTCTCTCCCTATTCAGAGCAAAGAAGAGTGAACAAAGTCAAAGACACAGGAAACAATTAGTCCAAAGGACTAATGGACCACATGAACCCCAGCCTCCACAACCCCGAGACCAGAAGAACTAGATAATGCCTGCCTAACATAGATGAGGAGCAAGGATATCTCCTTGAGGACTAAGGTGCGCCTGACACAAGCCATGATATTTCCAATCACCTTGTATGCATGTGAGAGCTGGACAA
>NW_006937872.1:0-679 GCF_000298275.1 Orycteropus afer afer | reverse complement strand
TTGTCTATGACTGCTTCTGCACAACAAATGGCAGGAGGTGAATGGTTTTGACAGAGACCGTATGTCCTGCAAAAACAAAGATATTTACTATTTAGACTTTATAGAAAAAAGTTTGCCAATGCCTGAAAAATGGAGAGACATTTCATATTCATGGATTGGAAGACTCAATATTGTCAAGATAGCAATCCTATCCCAATTGATTTCCATATTCCATGTAATCCCTATCAAGATTCCAGGAATCTTTCTTTTTTAAAATTGTCCAGATGAGTTTATACATATATATTATTGTGTTTTTGCTGAAGTTTTGTGTTTTTTGATGGAAGTTTACACAGTTTGCAAATTAGGTTCCCATTTAACAATATTTATGCATATAGTTCAAAGGAGCTCTGGTGGCATAGTGGGTAAGGCATTTGGCTGCTAATCAGGAAGTCAGTGGTTCAAACCCACCAGCAGTTCCACAGGAAGAAGATGGGTCAATCAACTTCTATAAAGATTTAGTCTTGAAAACCCAATGGAGGTCGCTATGAGTTGTATGATTACAACTCAGTGGCAGTGGGTTTGGTTTGTTTGTTTTTTTGATACATTTTATTCAATGAGCACTAGTAGTGCAGTGCTTAAGGGATTTGGTTGCTAACCAAAAGGTCGGTTGTTTGAACCCAGCAGCCACTCCAAGGAAGAA
>NW_006937871.1:0-2483 GCF_000298275.1 Orycteropus afer afer | reverse complement strand
TCCCTAAGACAGCTACTCAGCTGCTCACAGTAGATTCCACCATGGAGTTGATTACCAGTCTCATCATGGGGAATACTACATCCAGCTGCCCAGCCACTCCACCAGGCCCAGCCAAGTTGACACAAACTGAACTATCACAATATGTATTTTGAATCTTTCTTCTTTTAACCCTGCTGTAATCTCCCAAAGGAGCTCTGGAGGCATAGTAGTTAAAGCATTTGGCTGCTAATCAAATTGCCGGCTCTTTCCTTGTGGAAGAAACATGGGACAATCTATCTCCATAAGATCTATAGCCTTGGAAACCATACAGGACAGTTCTGCTCTGTCCTATAGGGTCCCCGTGAGTTGGAATCCATTTGACTCTTGGCAATGTGTTTGACTTGGTTAGTTATAAGCATTTTAATATCATTGGTCTAATTGATAATGGGACTGGTAGTATTTTTATAGCACAAGAAGCTTTCCCTGTACTGCCCTCAAACCTCCAGCCTCAACTCCAAAACTCATCCACCAAGCCATACGAAACATAGCTTGTCAGTTTGACAGACTGCTCTCAAAGGCCTCAGACTCTTAAAAGTTCTCTGGGATTTTATTCTTTCTCTTCCATTGATCTGTTCTTCTGAATGATATGTGATCCAGTTTACAAATCATTATCAGCAAATAACGTAGAAAGATTTGTTGTTTTTAACATTGCATTCTCATTATAGAGTATAAAATGTAATCTTTGATATACTTTTTTCTTAAATCCTAAGCACTTCAACACTGTCACACAAAGTCCAGGATCTCATATTGTTTTAAACTTTTGTCCCAGGACTTTTTTTCTTTTCCTTCTTTTTTTTTTTTTTTTTTTTAAAGAAACGTTTACGTGCAGTTTAGCAAAGACTTGCAAGGATCTAAGCTAATAAACACTGTGATGATACTGGACTAGAATTTCCTTTAGGCCCTTTCAAATTTTAAAAATATCAGAGATTTCAATCACTAACTTATACAATTGATCACTGAAGTTAAAAACTGAAACATAATCTAGAGGTCATCAGAACATTTTGCACTGTGGGTTTTGCACGTCAACTTAGCAAAAGCAGGCAACTTTCTCCAGGGAGTGACAGGCGCTGATGAAACATACTGTCATAAAAAGAGCACATGTGCACAATGTGTCTTTCCCTCTAACATATTCAATCTGTGCCTTACACAACTGTAGTCCCTGCCTAAAATCTGGGTAATGAAGTTCCTCCTTCACAGTGATTTACAGAAAACATTATCCCTGCCATGCTATTGTACATTTCATATGCACTATGCATTAGAGAAGCAATACACATAACTTTCCACGAATGGCAAATACTATTGTTTCCAAATTGAACCCATGGATTAGCGGGACCTCAGGAAACTGGTTCATGCAGAGATGCTCCATAAAGTGAGGCAAAATATTGCAGTGTAAGAAAGGGAAACCTGTCTTCTACTCTTAAGGAAATTGTATGTGTGTGTAAGTGATTCGATCTTTCTAATCCTACTTGCTGTGCTATGAATAACATATATTTTGTAGATTCTTATATGTCATCGACTGGGAGATGTACCTTATGAAAGTGAAGATGAGTTGAAGAACTTACTGATGAAGATTAAAGACTACAATCTGCAGTATGGATTATACCTCAACATAATTGTTGTTGTTGTTATGTGCTGTTGAGTTGTCTCCAATTCATAGCAACCTTATGTACAACAGAATGAAACATTGTCCAATCCTGTGCCAGCCTCACGATCCCTACTATGTTGTTGTTGTTATGTGCCATCGAGTCGGCCCTGACTCATAGCGACCCCTCCTTGGGTTTCCGAGGCAGTATCACTACGGAAGTAGGATTGCCCAACCTTCCTTCCACCTAAGCCCATTGTTGTAGCCACTATGTCAATCCATCTCATTGAGGACCTTCCCCTTTTTGGCTGACCCTCCACTTTACCAAACAAGACAACATCCTTTTCCAGAGAATGATCCCTTCTGATAACAAGAACAAAGTAGGTGAGATGAAATCTGGCCATTCTTGCTTCCAAGCAGCGTTCCAGCTGCACTTCTTCTATGACAGATTTGTTAGTTCTTTTAGCAGTCCACAGTACTTTCAGCATTCTTCACCACCACCACAGCATGAACCTTTCTTCAGTCTCCCTTTTTAATTTTCCAGCTCTCACATGCATATGAAGTGATTGAAAATACCATGAGGGGATTAGGTGCATTTTAGTCTTCCAGGAGAGATCTTTGCTTTTCAGCACTTGAAAGAGGTCCGTTGCAACAGATTTGCCCAATGCAATACATCTCTCAATATGAATAAAATGAAAATCTTCAAAATCGGACCAATAAGCAGCATAACAATAAATGAAGAAAAGATTGAAGTAAGGAGTTCCGGCAAGATGGCGGACTAGGCAGAAGGATTGCACAGACCCTCTTCAACAAAGAAAAGGGAAACCAATTAACACAGACACAGAAGATAATCGTGGACCCC
>NW_006937870.1:1405-1994 GCF_000298275.1 Orycteropus afer afer | reverse complement strand
CAACATTCATTTATGATATTTTTAAAAAACATAATAACTCTCAGCAAATTAATCTTATACTGATTTAAAAACAGACACTCAGCTAACTACATATTTAATGTTGAAAAACTAAACCATTTTCCTCCAAGATCAGAAACAAGACAAGGATATCTGCTCTCAACACTTCTGTTCAACATTGCACTGTAATTTCTAGCCAGCACAAAAACACAAAGGAAAAAAAAAAATCAAGATTAGAAGGAAAGACTACCTTTATTCACAAGTAACATAATCATCTACTTTGAAAATCCCATGGAATATACAAAAAAATTGAGGACTAAAATATTTTATAAGTGTATTTAGCAAGGATGTAGGATAATTCTGATATACAAAAACGAATTTTATTTCTAGCTATTAACAATAACAGAAACTACTATTTTTAAATACCATAATATAATAGCATGAAAAATATGACATAAATAGGAGTAAATATGACAAAAAATATGAAAAAACCTGTGAACTAAAAAGTATAAAACATCGTGGAGAGAAATCTTAAAAGACCTAAATAAATGGAAAGATACATACTATGTTCATTCATCAGTTGTTGTTGTTG
>NW_006937870.1:0-785 GCF_000298275.1 Orycteropus afer afer | reverse complement strand
CTTTCTGGTATTCTTTGCTTTCAGCCAAGATCCATCTGATATCAGCAATGATATCCCTCATTCTACATCTTCTTCTGAGTCCAGCTTCCATTTCTGAAGTTCCCTGTCAATATACTGCTGCAACCATTTTTTAATTATCTTCAGCAAGATTTTACTTGCATGTGATAGTTACAATATTGTTCAATAATTTCCACCTTCTGTTGGCTCACTATTCTTTGGAATTGGTAGAAATATGGATCTCTTCCAGTTAACTGGCCAAGTAGCTGTCTTCCAAATTTTTTGGCATAAATGAGTAAATGGCTCCAGCACAGCATCCCTTTGTTGAAACATCTCAATGGGTATTCCATCAATTTCTGGAGACTTGTTCTTCACTGATTCCTTCAGTGCAGCTTCAACTTCTTCCTTCAGTACCATTGGCTCTTGATCATAGGCTACCTCCTGAAATATGTCAACATCAATTAATTCTTTTTGGTACAGTGACTGTGTATTCCTTCCATCTTCTTCTGATGTTTCCTGCATTATTCAATATTTTGCCCATAGAATCTTTCAGTATTGCAACTTGAGGCTAGAAAATGCCGAGCGTGCTCTTCCCTTTCAGTTTTCTAATTCCAGGTCTTTGTACATTTCATTATAATAATTGACTTTGTCTTCTTGAGCTGCTCTTTGAAATCTTCTGTTCAGTTGTTTTATCTTGTCAATTCTTTCATTTGCTTTAGCTACTCTCCATTCAAGAGCAAGTTTCGGAGTGTCTTCTGACATCCATTTTGGTCTTTTCTTCCTTTCCT
>NW_006937869.1:1444-2340 GCF_000298275.1 Orycteropus afer afer | reverse complement strand
CTGCTGCAACCATTTCTGAATTATCTTCAGTAACATTTTACTTGCATGTTATATTAATGATTGTGTTAGAGAATGTCCACATTGTGACGAATCACCATTCTTGGAATGGGTACAAATGGATCTCTTTCAGTCAGGGGGTAAGATAGCTATCTTTGAAATCTCAGGGCATAGATGAGTGGATGCCTCCACCCAGGCATCCATTCGTAGAATCATCTCAATGGGTATTCCACCAATTCATGAATCCTTGGTTTTCACCAGTTCTGTCAGTACTGCATTTTTCCTTCGATATAGACGCTTATCTATACATACATATAAACATACACAAATGACTATTTATAGATATATTTGGTTTATGTATAAATATAACTGAAAAGTAATTGTTAGAAGATGTTCACATGCAACATTTTCATAAATGAAAGATATCGAATTTTTTACCCATTCTTCCCTTTGACCCAATACCAGAAAGCCTAGTATTCTAGAAAAGTAGAGAGTAGAATAGTACTTTTTCTACTAGATGAATTGACCAAAGAAACATAAGATAAAATAAGGCAAAAACCATACACATTCACCATTGTTGATGATGATGAAATGAGAACAAATTTGTTTCCAGCTTCACGTTTCCTATCTTTAACAGGAGTCATAAAGTGAAGATCCTCTTTGTAAATCATGAAGACAGTCAGTGTGGGAAAACCTCCAGCCATGTTCCAGATCTTGCTGTGGTACAGAGGGACCCTGTGGAGGTCGATCCTTTTCAATTGTGTGTGAGGGGAACGGACTTCATGGAGGGGTCATCAGCTGAGTGTCACACCAGATTGCCCTCCACGGGTGATAGCTATCACTGTGTGGACCATGGAGCAGCCTGCGGTTGTCCTTCCCACCAAGCCCTTTCTGTGAAA
>NW_006937869.1:0-424 GCF_000298275.1 Orycteropus afer afer | reverse complement strand
ATTTCGTCATCCCTCCAACCTATCCATACATAAAAGAATTCACAGTGGACAGAGGCCCTATGAATGTAAGGAATGTGGGAAAGCATTTAGTCAGACCTCACACCTCTCTACACATAAAAGAGTTCACAGTAGAGAGGCCTTATGAATGTAAGGAATGTGATTTACCATTTGATCACCCCTCAGACCTGACTAGAGTTATAAGAAGTGGCCTTGAACAGAGGTGCTATGAATGTAAGAAATGTGGGAAAACATTTCATCAGCCCTTACAGTTCTCTGAACATAGAAGAACTCACAATGGAGACAGGCCCTATGAATTTAAGTAACATGGGAATGGCTTTAGAAATTCCTCAGACTTTACTTTTTACTGAGGAAGTCAGTGTAGAGAGGCCTTACAAATGTGAGCAATGAGGAAAAGCCTTTAAGC
>NW_006937868.1:1627-2377 GCF_000298275.1 Orycteropus afer afer | reverse complement strand
CCGCCGGGCTCGGGCGACCAGGTGAGGGTGCGCGGGGCCCCGGGGCTCCCCGGGATGGAGCTCTTTGAACCGACCCACTTCATGGGGCGCCAGAGTAAACTGACGCCCGCAAAAGGGAGGTGCCGAGCACCGAGCCTTCCACCTGGAGCGCTCGGAGCGGGCTTTGGGCGAGAGGTCGGGTCTGTTCTCGGGAGATGCGGGGTCCCAGGAAGCAGAGGGGGACACGCGCAGGGGGAAGCTGGTGGAGAGGGGGCATGGACTGGGCTGGCCAAAGGTCCAGAAGGCGGCAGAGGGGTGGAAAGGCCTTGGGTTGCACGAAGGTTGCAAGTTTGGGGGAGGGGACAGAGCTGGGATTAGGGGGTTGGTGGTGCCAGGAGCTTCGTGACGCTGCCGGGCTTGGGGTCGGAGAGGGGTAGCTCCGTGTGGGAGCCTCGCGGGGTCAGGAGAAGGGGTGGAGGTTATGGGCGAAGAGGGTGACCTCAGAATTCTCCGGTCCTTCCTCGCTGCTCCCCACCCTGGTTGCCCACCCCCTGCGTGTGTCCCTGCCGCCCCCAGTGTAGCCTTGTTCCCGCAGCTTGTACTAGAGTGTTACGAGCAAAGTGAGGGTCTTCTCCCAGCCTCCCACCCCCTCCCCCAGCCAGCAGCCGTGGGGTCAGCATCTCGCCCATCCCGGGACTCAAGGTTTTACAGAAGTCTCCAGGGCCCTAAGAGGAAAATGTGGGCCCGAAGTGAGCTGAATCTGGCAAAGGC
>NW_006937868.1:0-537 GCF_000298275.1 Orycteropus afer afer | reverse complement strand
TGGCAGTTTGAACCCACCCAGTAGCTCTGGGAGAGAGACTGGACATCAGCTGTTGTGAAGACTAACTCTAAAAGACCAAACTCACTGCCATCAAGTCAATTCCAACTCATAGCAACCCCTTTGGGTTTCGAGGCAGTAAATCTTTACAGAAGTAGATTGCCTGGTCTTCTTTTGGAGGAATGGCTGATGGGTTTGAACTGCCAACCTTCTGGTTAGCAGTCAGATGCCTTAGGCACCGTGGAGATTATAGCCTAGAAAACCCTGTGGGGCAGTTCTCCGTCTCATGGGATTGCTATGAGTTGAAATAGACTCCAAGGCACTCGGTAATAACAACCCACCTGCCTTGGGGTTGAAAACCCAAGGAACCGGTCTAGTTAAAATTGGATTCAAATGAAGGTCCTGACTCAAGATTGTGAACAGGGATTCTCTGATGTGTTTTGGCTATCTGGAGTCTTCTTTAATATTCGGTTCCTGCTGACTCTATTCCAAAGAGCTGAAGGAGACAACCGTGGCTGTTAGTAAGGAAACTAGGATCAA
>NW_006937867.1:2311-2836 GCF_000298275.1 Orycteropus afer afer | reverse complement strand
TCAACAGAGACACAGAAGAACTAAACAATGCAATCCACCAGCTTGACCTTACAGACATCTACAGAGCACTTCACCCAGCAACAGCACAATAACATACTTTCCCAGCTCACATGGAACATTCTCCAGGATAGATCACATGTTAGGCCACAAAGCAAACCTCAATAAATTTAAAAACACTGAAATACTGCAAAGCATCTTCCCAGATCACAATGCTGTAAAGTGAGAAACCAGAAATAGAAAGATGAATAGAAAAAGACCAAGCACTTGGAAACTGAATAACACCCTCCATGAATACGACTAGGTAAAATAGAAGAAATAAAAAATTAAATTAAAAATTCCTTGAATCAAAGGAGAATGAAAATACAACATGTCAAAATCTTTGGGACAGAGCAAAAGCAGTGGTCAGAGCCTATTTATAGCAATAAATGCACACATCAAAAAAAGAAAGAGCCAAAATCAACACCTTAATCCAACACATCCAACAATTAGAAAAAGAGTAGTGTAAAAAGCCTACAGTCACCAGAA
>NW_006937867.1:0-552 GCF_000298275.1 Orycteropus afer afer | reverse complement strand
CCTATTTGCTGATGATATGATCCTATATTTAGAAAATCCAAAAGACTCAGTAAAAATAATACTAATAACAATAAGTACTGGAACTAATTGAAAGATTTAGCATAGTGTCGGAATACAAGATCAACATACAAATATCAGTTGGATTCTGCTACACCAGCAAAGAGATAAGAGATTGCTGAAAAAGAAATAAGGAAATCAATACTATTTACAATAGCTACCAAAAAAATAAATAAATAAAATAAAATACTTGAGAATAAATCTCACTAGGGACACAGAATACATGTACAAAACAAACAAACAAACAAACAAAACTATAAATCATTACTCCATAAAAACATAAGAGATCTACATAAATGGAAGAAAATACTATGCTTGTGGAAAGGAAGAGTGAACATTGTGAAAATGTCAATACTTCCCAAAGCAGTCTATATATTCAATACAATCTCAATCCAGATCTCAGCAGCATTCTTTGCTGTTGTTAGGTGCCGTCGAGTCAACCCACGCACAGCCGAATGAAACACTGCCTGATCCCATGTCAGCTCCATGATGCTT
>NW_006937866.1:1443-2772 GCF_000298275.1 Orycteropus afer afer | reverse complement strand
TATTTTTGATTTAGAGAATGCTTATTTTAAAATTATTTCTTACTTTGTAAGCCATGTCAATCCATGGCTGGAAATGCTGCCCCAGTGTTGGTAACTTGATCTATCTAGTTTAGGATTGTCAATCTTCAGAAATAAAATTGAAATCTGCCCAATCAGTGGGTTGCAGTGAGCAACTTCAATCACTAAGGTTCATTATCTCAATTCATATTACAATATGAAATTTTTCTTGCCACAGTTTATTTACTACTCAGAGAGAAACACATTTTTCCTTCAAATCCTGATAATCTTGTTGTTGTTGTTGCTGTGAGGTGTCATCGAGTTGGCTCTGACTCAAAGATACGCAGTGTACAACAGAATGAAACACTGTCTGGTTCTGCGCCAGCTTCACAATTCTTGCTATGCCTGAGCCCATCATTGCAGCCACTGTATCAGATCAGTCCATCTCATTGATGGTCTTCCCCTTTTTTGTTGACCCTTCACTTTACCAAGCATGATGTCCTTCTCCAGGGAATGGTCCCTTCTGACATTACCAAAGTAGGTGAGACAAAGTCTGGCCATTCTCGCTTCTAAGGAGTATTCTGGCTGCACTACTTCAAGGACAGATTTGTTCATTCTTCTGGCAGTCCATGGTACTTTTAGTATTTTTTCACCAACACCACAATTCAAAAGCATCGACACTTCTGTCTTCTAAGGAAGCTTTCAATGGATTAGGCTCACCTCAGTCTTCAAAAACACACCTTTGCTCTTCAGCACTTTAAAGAGGTCTTTTGCAGCAGATTTGCCCAATGCAATATGTTGTCTGATTTCTTGATTGCTGCTTGCATTGTTGTTGATTGTGGAACCAAATAATATGAAACCTTTAACAACATCAATCTTTTCTCTATTTATCATGGTGCTGCTTATTGGTCTAGTTGTGAAGATTTTTGTTTTCTTTATATTGAGATGTAATCCACACTGTAGACTGTAGTCTTTAATCTTCAGTATGGTATGCCAAGTATCTTCATTTTCAGCAAACAAGGTTGTGTTCGCATATTGCAGGTTGTTAATGAGTCTTCCTCCAATCCTGATAAAGTAGAATGCTATCAGTGATAGGATAATATTAATACACCTACAATGAATACCAGTTACTACTACTACTACTATTCAAATTTACGCACCAACCACCAAAGCCAAAGATGAGGAAATGAAGATTTTTACTAACTTCTGCAGTCTGAAATTGACCAAATGTGAAATCAAGATATATTGATTATTATTGGTGACTGGAATGCAAAAGTTGGAAACAGAGAAGAATCACAGGTAGTTGGAAAATATGGCCTTGGTGATAGAAAC
>NW_006937866.1:0-1343 GCF_000298275.1 Orycteropus afer afer | reverse complement strand
CATATTGCAGGTTGTTAATGAGTCTTCCTCCAATCCTGATAAAGTAGAATGCTATCAGTGATAGGATAATATTAATACACCTACAATGAATACCAGTTACTACTACTACTACTATTCAAATTTACGCACCAACCACCAAAGCCAAAGATGAGGAAATGAAGATTTTTACTAACTTCTGCAGTCTGAAATTGACCAAATGTGAAATCAAGATATATTGATTATTATTGGTGACTGGAATGCAAAAGTTGGAAACAGAGAAGAATCACAGGTAGTTGGAAAATATGGCCTTGGTGATAGAAACGACCCCAGAGATTGTATGATAAAATTTTGCAAGACCAACAACTTATTCATCACAAAAAGCTTTTTTTCAACAACATAAATGCTGGTTATACACATGGACCTCACCAGAGGAATTACCCAATGATCAGATCAACTGTATCTGTGGAAGGACTTAATGGAGAACCTCAGTTTCTTCAGCCAAAACAAGGCCAGTAGCTGACTGTGGAACAGACCTTCAATTGTATCTTTCCAAGTTCAAATTGAAGATGAAGACAACTAGAAAAAGTCTATAAGAGCCAAAATATGACCTTGATTATATCCCACCTGAATTTAAAGACCATCTGAAGAATAGATTTAATGCACTGAACACTAAAGTCAAATTGTGGGATGACATCAAGAACATCATCCGTGAAGAAAGCAAAGGTTCATTAAAAAGACAGGAAAGGAGGAAAAGACTAAAATAGACATCAGAAGGCACTCTGAAACTTGTTCTTGAATGGAGAGTCACTAAAGCAAATGGAAGAAATGACAAGATAAAAGACCTGAACAGAAGATTTCCAAGAGCAACTTGAGAAGACAGTCAATTATTGTAATGAAATGTGCAAAGACCTGGAGTTATAAACTAAAGGGAAGAACATGTTCAGCATTTCTCAAGCTGAAAGAACTGAAGAAAAAATTCAAGCCTCGTACCACAATATTGAAATATTCTATGAGAAAAATATTGAATGATGCAGGAAACATCAAAAGAAAATTGAAGGAATACACAGAGTCACTGTACCAAAAAGAATTGGTTGATGTTCATCTATTCAAGAGGTGGCATATGATCAAGAACCAAGATACTGAAGGAAGAGGTCAAAGCTGCACTGAAGGAATTTGTGAAAAACAAGGCTCCAGGAATTGACAGAATATCCATTGAGTAATTTCAACAAACAGATGCCCTACTGGAGGCACTCACTCAGCTATGCCAAGTGATTTGGAAGATACCTACCTGGCCAATTGATTGGAAGAGATCCAAATTTGTACCCATTCCAAAGAAAGGTGATCCCACAGAATGTGGAAATTAT
>NW_006937865.1:1915-2396 GCF_000298275.1 Orycteropus afer afer | reverse complement strand
AAAGGTTGGAAAAAGATATATCAAGCAAATGGCAACTGTAAGAGAGCAGCAGTGGCAATATTAATTTCTGATCAAATTGACTTTAAGACAAAAACTACCATACAAGACAAGGGAGGAAATTATATAATGATTAAAGGATCAAATGAACATGAAAATATAACCATAATAAATATCTATGGACCCAGAAACAGCCCCAAAATACATAAATCAGACTTAAAAAGAGTTGATAAGCCAAATATATGATTCCACCATCATAGTGGGAGACTTTAATATACCACTTTGTTTGAAAGATAGAACAACTGGAAAGAAACTCAACAAAGATGCAGAAGGACTAAACGATACACTCCACCAACTTGGCCTTATAGACATCTACAGAACACTTCACCCAACAACAGCCCAATATATATTCTCCTCCAGTGCACATGGAACATTTGCTATGATATACCATATGCTAGACCATAAAGCAAGGCTTAATAAATTT
>NW_006937865.1:0-617 GCF_000298275.1 Orycteropus afer afer | reverse complement strand
GAAGGAATAAGGAAATCAATACCATTTACAATAGCTACCAAACAAATAAAATACTTGGGAATAAATCTTACCAGGGACATAAAAGACCTCTACAAAGAAAACTATTAAAAAAAACTACTTCAAGAAACCATAAGAGATCTACATAAATGGAAGAACATCCCTTTGTCGTGGATAGGAATATTGAACATTGTGATGATGTCAGTTCTACACAAAGCAATCTATACATTCAATGCAATCCCAATACAGATCCCATCAACATTCTTTAGGAATATGGAAAAATCAATCACTAACTTTATATGGAAAGGAAAGAGACCTTGGATAAGTAAAGCACTATTGCAGAAGAACAACAAAGTAGGAGGTCTCAAAGTGCCAGATCTCAAAACCTACTACACAGCCACAGTAGTCAAATCTGCCTGGTATTGGTTTAATGACAGATACATAGACCAATGGAACAGAATTTAGAACCCAGAAATAGATCCATCAATCTGTGGTCAGCTGATTTTGACAAAGAGCCAAAATCCATTAAATGGGGAAGAGAATGTTTGTTTAATAAACAGTGCTGGCAAAACTGGAAATCCGTTTGCAGAAAAATGAAACAAGATCTGTACCTCACACAA
>NW_006937864.1:3002-3827 GCF_000298275.1 Orycteropus afer afer | reverse complement strand
AAACAACCTAGATGCCCATCAACAGATGAGAGGATAACCAAATTATGGTACATTCACACAATGGAATACTATGCTACATTAAAGAACAATGAAGCATACTGAATCATCTCACAACGTGGATGAACCTGGAGGACATTATGCTGAGTGACATTAGTCAATCACAGAAGGACAACTATTGTATGAGCCCATTACTGTAAAAAGACAAGGAAGAGTTTGCTTAAGGAAGGGAACTCACTTTGTAGGTTACCAGGGTGGGGAGGAGAGGGGAGGGAATAATTTCGGGCTAGTTGGGGGCCACATGCTGAGTTGGCTAAGGGGAAGGATGGTATGGAAAGAGTCTGTGACAGATGATAACATTGGGGAAAGGAAGGACACTGAATTGTGCACATCAGATATAGACGACAGAAGCTAATACCAGTATATCCACAATACTGCGTTACCATTAACACCAAACGCCAGACTACAGATTAATACGTAAACAACTGAGAAAATCAGATGAGGGTCAGTGAACAGAACTACACTCTAGACCAAAGATAGATTTAGCTGAGGCTAATCTTGCACAAATACCAGTGATACAAAATACCAGCAATCATTACAGAAACAACAGAAGACAGACATAGAGCAATCCCTCACAGCCAGACACTGTGGGAAAGCGATCCAACGGATCTGCCGACTCAGGACCACAGTACTGGGGGACACCAGACTCAATTGGCATAACAAAATACATGAAAATCTTATTTCACAACCTACATTGGTTAGTAGTGACTGGGGTCTTAAAAGCTTTCAAGTGGCCATCTAAGATGCAGCTAATGGTCCGCTATCATC
>NW_006937864.1:0-607 GCF_000298275.1 Orycteropus afer afer | reverse complement strand
TGTAATTATCCTGTGTTGTAAATCCTAAAGGAACTCTGGTAGCACAGCGAGTAAGGCATCTGACTGCTAATCCGAAGGTTGGTGGTTCAAACACATCAGCTACTCTGTGGAAACAAGACTGAGCAATCTACTTCTATAAAGATTTGCCACTTTGGAAACCCAATGGGGGTTGCTATGAGTCAGAATTGACTCACTGGCAGTGGATTTGGTTTGGTTTTGGTTTGTAAATTCTAACCTAATAAGGAGCCCTGTTGACACAGTGGTTCAGACCCAGCAGCCAATGTACAGAAGAAAGATGAAAATAGTCTGCTTCCATAAAGATTTACAGTCTTAGAAAGCCTATGGGGGGATTTCTACTCTGTTTAATAGGGTTGCTATGCATCAGAATTGACTCCACGGCAATGAATTTTAGGTTATGATGTTAATGAGGCAGGATTAGTGGCAAATTATGCTAATGAGTCAGGGTACAATCAACAGGATTAGGTTGTATCTTGAGTCAATCTCTTTTAAGATATAAAAGAGATTATCCAAGCTAGCTGAGATCAGAGAGACCTCAGTACCACCAAGAAAGAAGAGGTGGGAGCAGAGTGTGTCCTCTGGATCCAGC
>NW_006937863.1:2860-3655 GCF_000298275.1 Orycteropus afer afer | reverse complement strand
AAACCAAAAAAAAAAAAAACAGGATAAGACAATGGAAATAAAATTCCAAACAAAAGTCTCATTAAACATGTAGGAAGAGGAGGAAATAGAATTATTTGAGAAGAAATTTAGAAGATTTAGATCTGTTTATAAAATTCTACAACAGCTTAAGGAAACCTCAAACAAAACCAAGGAGACACAGAGAGTACCCTGGAAGAACTGAGGAAAATGACGCAAGAACAAAATAACAATATTAATGCACAATCAGAACTCATACAAAAAGAGCACTTAGAAATCCAGAACATGAATACTAAAATTACAGAATAACAGAACACAGTGGAAGCACAAAATAATGGGCTAGAACTGACTGAAGACTGCATTTCCCTACTAGAAGATGAATCCCTTGACAACAGCCTGTATGAAAAATCAGAACAAAGATTTAAGAGAAATGAAGAGAACCTAGGAGTTATATGGGATGACTTGAAAAGAAACAACATACACCTCATTGGAATTCCAGAACAAGAAGAGGCAGGGGAAAAAAAAAAAAAAACTGAGAAAATTTTGGAAGACTTACTAACAGAAAATTTCACCCATATTATGAAGGAAGAAAATATATTTGTCCAAGAAGCTCAAAGAACCCCATACATGATAGATCCCAAGAGAAAATCACCAAGACATATTGTCCTGGTTACCTAGTGCCACTCTGACAGTAATATACCACAAATGGGATGGCCTTAAGAAACAGGAATTTTATTCTTACAATTTGGAGACTTTAAGTCCAAGTTCAAAGTGCCAGGCTTTAGGGGCTGGGAGAAA
>NW_006937863.1:0-665 GCF_000298275.1 Orycteropus afer afer | reverse complement strand
CATGGAGGGATGGACACAGGGAAGAGGTAACTATCAGAAGGAAGTGGGAGGGGAGCTGTTGCATTGGGGTAAATTGCAGTCAATGTCATGACACACTATGTGTGTGAACTGCTGTATGGAAAGTGAATTTGCTCTGTAAACTTTCACCCAAATCACAATTTAAAAAATAAATAAAAATAAATAAGCCCATGAAATATTTATTGTACACTAAAAAAACAAGAAAGTCAATCTGCACATGACCCTAGCAACTAATCATATAGAGGAAATAAAAGTTCTAGGAACAAAACTTCCAAGTGGAGAAGAAAGCAGGACAATGTCCTCATAGAACAAACTGTTCCAAAAATATAGAGACAAGAATTCACTCCAAGGTAACCACAGAGAAAATTAACAATCCTCTTAAGCAAAGCCAGAAGGAAGGAAAACATATGGGTTTAGTAAGCACAAAACCAACAATAAAGAAGAAAAGAGAGGAAACACTTGAAAACAAAATGAAAGCACACAAAAGTATATGGACCAAGAAAATTCCAACTAACGACCAAAAAAAACACAATAAAATGAAAGCAATCAATTCATGTTGTTGTTGTTGTTGTTGTTAAGTGCCGTCGAGTCGTTTCCGACTCATAGCGACCCCATGCACAGCAGAACGAAACACTGCCCGATCCTGC
>NW_006937862.1:1832-2278 GCF_000298275.1 Orycteropus afer afer | reverse complement strand
GTTTGTCCTGGGACACTGTTCCCTCTGAAGTCATACAACCCCATAGTTTGCTATATAGGAGGAGGGTATGCCAATAGGGCCCCTTCATCAGCTGATGAAAACCAGCCCAACCCCAACCCTGCAGCTCTGGGAGAGGAGCCCCAACATCAGGATCCCAGGTGTCCACATTCAGTGATCTGCACTGAACACAGACGAGTCTCCATGGAGTCTTTGCTGAGCTGGGTTTTCCTTGTTGCTCTACTAAAAGGTCCTTTTATGGGGAGCAAGTTCATGTGAATGGGCATGAGTGAGAGAAACAGTGGGATGGTTTCCTAACCAGGATGTCTCTGTGTTTACAGGTGTCCAGTGTGAGGTGCAGCTGGTGGAGTCCGGGGGAGGCCTGAGTCAGCCTGGGGTCTCTCTGAGACTCTCCTGTGCAGCCTCTGGATTCACCTTCAGCAGTTATG
>NW_006937862.1:0-861 GCF_000298275.1 Orycteropus afer afer | reverse complement strand
GATGCCTGTCTGATCACTGGAAGAGCAGGAGGAAGGGTTGGTGTGACTTCTTCAACTGCTGTGCAGTCCCAGGTGGGTCCAGAAAATCCATCCGCGTCACCAATGCAAAGGTGCCCTTCAGAAGAGTCTGTGTCCATCAAGAATGGGCCTGACAATATCACTGCCACTCCTAAAACTTGAGGGTGAGTAGAACTCTGGTCTTGATATTCAAAAACCCACAAGGGGGGGAGTTTCAGAGCCCAGCGCTGGTCCCTTGTTAATTACACCCCCCCTGTAGTTGGAGGAATGGGAGGCACATTCTCAGGGCTGATATACCCTCTAAATCTTTACACAAGACAGACAACTCGACTGTCTATTTGTCATACTGTGGTGACTTGCATGTTGCTGTGAGGCTGCAGGTTATTCCAATTGTATGTCAAACACCAGCAAGGATATGGTGACCTGGTCTTGGAAGGATGGCTGCAGTGGTGATAGGAACTACTAGGATTTATCTCCCCATCCACTCCAAGCCTTTTGTGGGCATAGTGCTGTTCATGGTTTTTCTTTCAAATCACTTTCATGTCCATTTGAGATATCTGAGCTTGAATTTACTTTACCCAAATGAAAAAAATAATTATTGCCAATGAGTGAATTATGACTCATAGCGACCCCCCTTTGTGTTTCTGAAGTGGTAAATCTTTATGGAAGTAGATTGCCCAATCTTCCTTCTGTGGAGTGGCTGGTGGATTTGAACTGCCAAGCTTGTGGTTAGCAGTAGATGATTTAAGCACTACACCACCAGAGAAACAATCAATATTCATGGTTCTTTATTAGAAATATCAGAATGATAGAAAAAATAACTTACTAATCTGCTACCAGAGC
>NW_006937861.1:1245-2682 GCF_000298275.1 Orycteropus afer afer | reverse complement strand
AAAAAAAAAAAAAGATCTATGTACATTGGATCAAAACAGCAACAGCAACTTGAAAGATTAGATAGGGACCTTAGAGCTCAGTGAATTTATGTTAATGGGGGAGGAACAACTCAGAAAAGGAAGCTGAGAATGGTTGTACAACTTGAAGAACGTAATCACTGTCACCGAACTGTACATATAGAAATTGTTCAATTGTACATATAGAAATTGGTATATGTTTTGCTGTGAATATTCTCAACCACAAGAAGTAAATAAAATAAATTATAAAGAAAAGAATTAAAGCAAGTTAAGAAAAAAAAGGGGGTTGTAGCTTAAGACTAAGCCTCTGAACATGTAATTACTTACTACATTGTTTCTATGAGAAAATCAGACTTTTGAAGAGTGCCTGCCCAGGGAGCATGATCTGCTGTGATTGTGAGAACAGTCCATCCTGTCCTTCATATGCACAGATGACCCTGATGACTATCTCCACCTATTGGTATGAAGCTGCTTTTCCCAGCACATCAAGGTCGTTATCTACTGGAATAAATGATACCTCAGAAGGTTCAGGGACATATTTGGCTCTCAAGCTGGTACTTTCAAAAGGGGAAATCTCTCTTTACCAGACAGATACCTGCCGAAAGTGGTTTACAATAAAGCTGAAAAAAATGCACCCTGAAGCAGCTCCACTTCATACACTGCCATCTATATCACAAGCTTTCCTCTCTTCTGGCTGGGCAGCTAGTTTTTTTGTGTGGCTCCCTTGAAGATGAGCTTACCAAAAGGAGGAATGCACAATGTCAAAACAGAAAGTTATAGGAGTTCAGTAACAGGAGGCATGGTTAGTTAATGTAAAGTCACAGGTTTAATAGCCTCAGATTCATACTATCTCATATCCTCTCTGGCAAAATATTCAATGATCTAGGAAGCATGAAAAGAACATGGAAGGAATATGCAGAATCACTGAACCAAAAAGAATTGGTCAACGTTCAACCATTTCAGGAGCTAGCATATGATCAAGAACCAATGATATTGAAGGAACAAATCCAAGCTGCACTGAAGGAAGTGGCAAAAAGACAAGGCTCCAGGAATCGACAGAGAATACCCATTGAAATGTTTCAACAAATGTGGAAGCACTGGAGGTACTCACCCATTTATGCCAAAAATTTGGAAGACAGATACCTGACCAACCAACTGGAAGTGATCCATATTTATTTTCATTCCAAGGAAAGGTGATCCAACAGAATGTGGAAATTATTGAACAATATCATTAATATCACACACCAGTAAAATTTTGCTGAAGATACTTCAAAAATGGTTGCAGTACAGGGAGACAGCTCAGGTGGCAGGAGAGTATGGAGGATGGACACTGGGAAGAGGTAACTATGGGGAGGAAGTGGGAGGGGAGCTGTTGCATTGTGGTAAACTGTGGTCAATGACATGAGACAAAGTATATGT
>NW_006937861.1:0-870 GCF_000298275.1 Orycteropus afer afer | reverse complement strand
GAACTTCCAGAAATGCAAGCTGGATTCAAAAGAGGACATGGAACAAGGGATATCATTGCTGATGTCAGATGGGTCATGGTTGAAAGGAAACAATACCAGAAAGATGTTTACCTGTGTTTTATTGAATATGCAAAGGCATTTGACTGTGTGGACTATAACAATTTACAGATAACATTGCAAAGAATGGGAATTCCTGAACACTTAATTGTGCTTATGAAGAACCTGTGTATATATACCAAGAGGCAGTGATTCGAACAAAATAAGGGGGTAGTGAATGGTCTAAAATCAAGAAAGGTATGCATCAGGGCAGTATTCTTTCACCCTACTTATTCAATCAGTATGCTGAGCGAATAATCTGAGAAGGTGGACAATATGAAGAAGAACACAGCATTAGGATTGGAAGAAGATTCATTAACAACCTGTGATATGCAGATGACTCAACTTTGCTTGCTGAAAGTGAAGATGACTTGAAGTACTAATTGATGAAGAACAAAGACTACAGCCTTCAGTATGGATTACACCTCAACATAAAACAAAAATCTTTAAAACTGGATCAATAAGCAACATTATGATCAATGGAGAAAAGATTGAAATTGTTAGAGATTTCATTTTCCTTGGATCCACAATCAATGCCCATGGAAGCAGCAGTCAAGAGATCAGACAACATACTGCACTAGGCAAATCTTCTGCAAAAGATCTCTTTAAAGTGTGAAAGAGCAAAGATGTCACTTTGAGGATTAAGGTGTACCTAACCCAAACCCCCAGGGTTACAGGTGAGGAGAAACAACTCAGGGACGCATGAAGTGGCAAGCGGGAAGAGCAGGAGAAAGGGAATTAAAAGCCAGGAAGCCAGAGAGAAGAGCAGTCAGC
>NW_006937860.1:1760-2262 GCF_000298275.1 Orycteropus afer afer | reverse complement strand
AATACTTCTTTGCAAAGGAATCAATCAGAAAAAAGATCAAAACAAAATGAAGAAAGCCTAAGGTTCATGTGGGATACCATCAAAAGGAATAACCTAAGTGTCACTGGAATTCCAGAACAGGAAAAGAAAAATAAAACCACTGAGAAACTTGTCCAAGATTTGTTGGTGGAAAACTTCCCTGATATGATGAAAGATGAGAATATATCCATTCAGGAAGTCCAATGAACCCCAAACAGGATAGACCCCAAAAGAAAAACATCAAGGCATATCATCATCAAAATCACCAAAACCAAAGACAAAGAAAGAATCATGAGAGCAGCATGGGAAAAATAAAAATTTACCTACAAGGGGCAACCAATAAGACTAAGCTCAAATTTCTTGACAGAAACCATGCAGGCAAGAAGACAATGAGATGGTATATATGAAACACTGAAAGAGAAAAAATTCCAACCAAGAATTATGTACCTAGCAAAATTATCCCTCAAATATGATGCTAAAATTA
>NW_006937860.1:0-870 GCF_000298275.1 Orycteropus afer afer | reverse complement strand
GAGATACCATTTGACCCAGCAATCCCATTACTAGGCATATATCCTAGAGAGGTGAGAGCCAGGACAGGAACAGATATATGGATGCTCATGTTCATCAGCATTATTTACAATAGCAAAAAGATGGAAACAACCTACATGCCCATCAGCAGAAGAGTGGATGACCCAAGTATGGTACATACACATACTGGAATGCTATGGAGCACTAAAAAATAATGTTGAGTCTGCAAAACACTGCATAACATAGATGAACTTGGAGGACATTATGCTGAGGGAAATAAGTTAATCACAGAAGGACAAATATAGTATTAGTTCGTTGTTGTGAAGGGCCAAGGAAAGGTTTATATATGGAGGGAAACTTTCTTTTTTGGTTGGCAGGGATGGAAAGGGAGGGGAGGGAACACTGTAAGAAAAAATGTATTAACATATGTCACTTCAGTTTTGTGTATTTCCCTGTACATAAATTATATTTCAATAAAATGCATTAAAAAAAGATTCATTTAACATAGAAGAACAAGCAATAGAATTATCCAAGAAGCAATTTAAAAGATATGTATATAGAACTCCAAAAGCTCCAGGAAAATGCAAACAGAATCAAAGAGAACACAGACAGTACCCTGGAAGAATTCAGGAAAACCATTTAAGAAAAAAATTACAAGATTAATACATAATCAAAATTCATGCAAATCTAAAAGATGAACACTAAAATTAACAAGTTAGACAACACAGTGGAAGGACAAAAGAGTAAATTAGAAGTGGTTGAAGAATACGTTTCCCAACTAGCAGATAAATCGTGTGACACCAGTCTTTATGAAGAAAAATCAGAAAAAAAATTTAAGAGAAATGAAGAGAACCTAAGAGTTATATGGGATG
>NW_006937859.1:1767-2475 GCF_000298275.1 Orycteropus afer afer | reverse complement strand
ACCAAATATTTTTTCCCAATCTGTAGGTTCTCTTTTGACTCTTTTGGAGAAGTCTTTGGAAGCACACAAAAATTTAATTTTTAGAAGGTCCCAGTAATCTGGTTTCTCTTCTGCTGTTTGTGCATTTTGAGTTATGCTTGATAGTCTATTTATGCCATGTATTACAGCCCCTAAATTTGCCCCTAGTTTTTCCTTGAGGAACTCTATAGTTTTGGGTTTCACATTTAAGTCTTTGATCCATCTGGAGTTCGTGTTTGTGTATAGTATGAGGTACAAATCTTGCTTCATTTGTCTGCAAATGTATCTCCAGTTTTGCCAGCACCATTTATTAAACAAACATTCTCTTCCCATTTAATGGATTTTGGCCCTTTGTCGAATATCAGCTGACCATAGGTTGATGGATCTATGTCTGGGTTATCAATTGTATTCCATTAGTCTGTGTATCTGTCATTAAACCAATACCATGCAGTTTTGACTGTTGTGATTGTATAGTAGGTTTTGAGATCTGGCAGTGTGAGACCTCCTACTTTCTTCTTCTTCTTCAGTAGTGCTTTGCTTATCCAAGGTCTCTTTCCTTTCCGTATAAAGTTAGTGATTGTTTTTTTCATATCCATAAAGAATGTTGATGAGATCTGGATTGGGATTGCATTGAATGTATAGATTGCTTTGGGTAGAATTGACATTTTCACAATGTTCAATCTTCCTATC
>NW_006937859.1:0-637 GCF_000298275.1 Orycteropus afer afer | reverse complement strand
TCCTTTTGAGTGATATCTTTGCCTGGTTTTGGTATCAAGGTTATGCTTGCTTCATAAAATGAGTTAGGGAGGATTCCATTCTTTTCTCTGTTTTGTAATTATTTGAGTAGGATTGGTGTCAGTTCTTCTCTGAATGTTTGGTAGAATTTTCCAGTGAAACTTTCTGGGCCAGGACTTTTTTAGTTGGTAATTTTTTAATGACCTGTTCGATTTCTTCTTTTGTGACGGACCTGTTCAACTTTTCCACATCAGTTTGTGTTAGTTTGTTAAGTGGTGTGTTTCTAGAAATCTGTCCATTTCTTCCACATTTTCAAATTTGTTCGAGTACAGTTCTTCATGTTGTTGTTGTTGTTGTTGTTGTTGTTGTTATGTACTGTGAAGTCAGCCCGGACTCATAGGAACCCTTCCTTGGGTGTCTGAGGCAGTATCACTAGAGATGTAGATTACCCAATCTTCCTTCCGAGGGGTGGCTGGTGGGTTTGAACCACTAGCCTTCTGGTTCTCAGTCAAGTGCCTTAAGCACTATGCTAACAGAGCTTCCCCAGTTCTTCATAGTATCCTGATATTATCCTTTTGATTTCAGTTGGTTCTGTTGTGATGTCACCCATTTCATTTCTTATTCGTGTAATTTGTATTC
>NW_006937858.1:1452-2109 GCF_000298275.1 Orycteropus afer afer | reverse complement strand
AGGGAAGTCAAGACAACTACAAGATAGAACGGACTGTTCTAAACTTGGGAAGAAAACTATAAATCACAGGGTAACTTCAAAGAAAAATGATAAACTTTCACATCAAAATAAAAAAGAGGACCAGCACAAATATTTAGCAAATACTAAAACAACAGCCACTCCTCAGAAGGAAGATGGGGCAATCTACTTCTGTAGTGATACTGCCTCAGAAGCCCAAGGAGGGGTTGCTATGAGTCAGGTCCGACTCGATGGCATATAACAACAACAACAACAAAACAACAGCAATGAAGGAAGTGATATGTTTTGAAAATTATATGGAACAAAAAACTTGACACCACAACACCACCACATAACAAAAATGACAGCAACAAATTCATATTTGCCATTACATATCTGGCAAGGGACTTACCTCTAAGATTTACAGAAAATTCCAATGCCTCAACACCAAAGGAATTAACAATCCAGTTGAAAAATGGATAGAAGACATGAATAGACACTTCACCAAGGAGGATATTCAGGGGGCCAGCTAATACATCAAGAGATACTCACAATCATTGGCCATTTGTTGTTGTTGTTGTTATGTGCCGTCGAGTCAGCCCAGACTCATAGCGACCCCTCCTTGGGTTTCCGAGGCAGTATCACTACGGAAGTAGGATT
>NW_006937858.1:0-907 GCF_000298275.1 Orycteropus afer afer | reverse complement strand
TATCGACCCATGTCACTTTAGTTTTGTGTATTTCACTGTACATAAATCATATTTCAATAACATGCATTTAAAAACCCTTTCCTTTTCATCCTCACAGCAAAATTTATCAAAGTAGTTGTGAATAATCACTCTCTACATCTTCATACACCATTTTCTCCTTGACACACTTTAACATGGTTTCTCTATCTCCCTCTTTTACTACTGTCTTGGACAATACACCAAAGATCCCTACCTTGCCAAATTCAATGGTTACTCTTCTATCTCCCACTTACTAGTCCCTCTGAAACATAGGTTCCAGCTTTCCCTTCCTAAAACACTCTTCTCTCTTCATTTCTATGATACCACATCTTCTCCCACCTCCTCAGTCACTCCTCAGCCTCTTGGGTGGGCTCTCTACCTGGAGATATTTGAGGGCTTCAGGGCTCAGTCTTTGATTCTTCTCCTTTTTCAATCTACATTCTCCACCCCCTAAATTATCTCATCCAATGCTTCTTTTCCCCTCCAAATCATTTGCTGTTGTTGTTGAGAATGTACATAGCAGACATACACTGATTCAACAGTTTCTACATGTATAATTCAGTGTATTGATTACATTCTTTGAGTTGTGCAACTATTCTCATTCTCCTTTTCCAAGTTGTTCCACCACTCACTGCCTCTTAAGGTTCCTATCTAATCTTTGTGGTTAGTATTGTCCATTTGATCCCAAATAGATCTGAAAAGAGCACAGTGCTCAAGAAAGACATTCTTTACTAGTTAAGCTAAATGGTTGTTTGGTTTTAACAAGACTTCAGGGGATATTTTTTATTTAAGGTTTAAATGTTATCTCAGGGCCATAGCTTCAAGGTTTCATACAGCCTCCATGGCTCCAAACAATCTGGATTCAACAAATGCCTTTTTTTTTTTTTTT
>NW_006937857.1:0-2451 GCF_000298275.1 Orycteropus afer afer | reverse complement strand
TATGGTCCGAAGCCCACAGGTTCAACTACTCAGTCCCTCTGGGTAGCTGGCTGTGACCAAGCAGTGACCACAACCTTGCCCCTTGTCAGCTCTACTATACAACTGGGGATTCTGATCATTCACATAAAGTTAGAGGACCATTGTCTGCCAACCCTGTATATGTTCTTGGATACCCTCCCCATTCCATAGACATACCCAATCGTTCAGGCTGTCCACCCATCCATCCATCCATATAACCATGTTTGTCTTCACTGACAATGCAGTACTGTATTTGCAAAAGGGTTCATAATTGTTGTTTGTCTGTGTCTCCCATGTACCTCTCTATGTCTTTCTCATCCTCAGTAGTGCCATATTGGTCACTCACATTTGGTACATTGTCCTTCTCTTCACCCAAATCAATACTTATCTCTATCTATCTAACAACCTTCACTCCCCTCTCTTCCCCTCCCACCCTTGGTAACCAAAAAGAAAATTTCCTTCTATGGATAAATTGTCCTTAACTTTTACAATAACGGACTAATACAATATTTGTCCTTTTGTGATTGACTTATTTCACTCAGCATAATGTCCTCCAAAGTTCATCCACTTTATGTGGTGTTTTGCAGATTCTACATTATTCTTTAGCATTGCATAGTAGTCCATTGTGTGTATGTACCATAGTTTGGTTATCCATTCCTTGATGGACACATAGGTTGTTTCCATGTTTTGGCTATTGTAAATAGTGCTGCGACGAACATGGGTGTGCATATATTTGTTCTTGTCATAGCTTTCACTTCTTTAGGGTATATACCTAGTAATGGAATGGCTGGGTCAAATGGTATTTCTAATTCCAACTTTTGAAGGAATCACCATACTGCTTTCCACAATGGTTGTACCATTTTACAGTCCCACCAGCAGTGTATGAGAGTCCCAATCTCTCCACAACCTTGCCAGCATTTGTTATTTTCTGTCTTGTTGAACTTTGCTACTAGTGCTGGAGCAAGATGGTACCTCATTGTTGTTTTGATTTGCATCTCTCTAATAGCTAATGATCGTGAGCATTTCTTCATATGTTTGTTGGCTGTTTGAATATCCTCCTTGGTGAAGTGTCTATTCATGTCTTCTGCCCATTTTTTAATTGGATTGTTTGACTTTTTTGTTATTGAGGTGGAGTTTTCTATAAATTCTAAATATAAGTCCCTTGTTAGATATGTTATTACCAAATATGTTTTCTCCATCTGTAGGTTCTCTTTTGACTCTTTTGGAGAAGTCTTTGGAAGAACATAAAAATTTAATTTTTAGCAGGTCCCAATCATCTGGTTTATCTTCTGCTGTTCATGAATTTTGAGTTATGCTTGATAGTCTATTTATACCATATATTATCGTTGGTGTTGTTATCTGCTGTCGAGTCGGACCCGATTCATAGCGACCCCTCCTTGGATTTCCGAGGCAATATCACTATAAATGTAGATTTCCCATCTTCCTTCCGAGGAGTGGCTGGTGGGTTTGAACCGCCAGCCTTCTGGTTAGCAGTCAAGTGCCTTTAGCCACTATGGTACCAGAGCTCCCTAGGGCCCTTAAATTTGTCCCTAAATTTTCCTTGAGGAACTGTATAGTTATAGGTTTCACATTTAAGTCTTTGATCCATCTGGAGTTCGTTTTTGTGTATTGTGTGAGGTACAGATCTTGTTTCATTTTTCTTCAAATGGATCTCCAGTTTTGCCAGCACCATTTATTAAACAAACATTTTCTTCCCCATTTAATGGATTTTTGCCCTTTGTCAAAGATCAGCTGACTATAGCTCAATGGATCTATTTCTGGGTTCTCAATTCTATTCCATTGGTCTAAGTATCTTTCATTAAACCAATACCAGGCAGTTTTGACTACTGTGGCTGTATAGTAGGTTCTGAGATCTGGCAATGTGAAACCTATATTGTTTTTCTTCTTCAACAGTGCTTTGCTTATCCAAGGTCTCTTTCCTTGCCATATAAAGTTAGTGACTGGTTTTTCCATGTCCCTAAAGAATGTTGATGGGATCTGGATTGGGACTGCATTGAATGTATAGATTGCTTTGGGTAGTACTGATATTTTCACAGTGTTCAATCTTCCTATCCACGAGCATGGGATGTTCTTTGGTTTATGAAGATCTCTTATGGTTTCTTAAAGTAGTTTTTTATAGTTCTCTTTGTACAGGTCTTTTGTGTCCCTGGTAAGATTTATTCCCAAGTATTTTATTTTTTTGGTAGCTATTGAGAATAATATTGATTTCCTTATTTCTTTTTCAGCAATCTCTTTGCTGGTGTAGAGGAATCCAACTGATTTTTGGATGCTGATCTTATATCCTGCCACAATGCTAAATCTCTCAATTACCTCCAGTAGGTTTTTGACTAAGTCTCTTGGATTTTTTAGGTATAGGATCATATCATCAACAAATAGGGATAGTTTGACTTCTTCCTTACCAATTTGGATGCC
>NW_006937856.1:1553-2388 GCF_000298275.1 Orycteropus afer afer | reverse complement strand
CTCTTAATATCACCTGTCTACACAACCAGCTCTATAACTACATCAAAATCAGCCAGAGTAGCACAAACCTAATTATTATTTGAGACGTTTTTAATGCATTATTCCAAATAAAAAGAAAGAAAGAAAAGAAATAGAACATATTCAATCAGGGAAAAGGCATAATGACTCTAATGAACTAGAGTGTGATCACCATGACTGAAGTGTGCTGAAATATTAAGCATAAATATACACACACAGAAGGTCATCATCTTCTGCATAGCTTCTGTGAGTGTATGCTGGTATGTGTGTGTAGAAATCATCAACATTTCAAAGAAGACGTTAAAAAGACCACTGCAAGTATTGTGAAACATATTTGGATACATGAAGCTCACATACTTGAAATAATGAAAATTGAACTGAAAAACCATAACAAGAAAAAAAGTTGTCTGTTTTTTTCTATTGTTTGTTTTACACTTCAGTAATTGCCTTCTATGGTGTGTATATTGAGTGAGATGCTCCTTATACAAGTCTTTATGTACTCTCTTTTTTGCCACAACTAGAGCTCTAAACTAGTAGCTCTGGTAGCATAGTGCCTAAGGCACTTGACTGATAACCAGAAGGCTGGCGGTTCAAACCCACAGGCCACTCCTCGGAAGGAAGGTTGGGCAATCCTACTTCTGTAGTGATACTGCCTTGGAAACCCAAGGTGGGGTTGCTATGAGTCCGGGCCGACTCAACAGCACATAACAACAACAACAGAGCTCTAAACAGCATTATTTCTTTATTATCTATCTCTTGTGCCAACTTGTATGTACTTTAAGGCACTGATTTTAACTTCTATCATATTAATGCCTAG
>NW_006937856.1:0-422 GCF_000298275.1 Orycteropus afer afer | reverse complement strand
TATCCACCTTCATTACCTTCTTCCGGTGAGGTGTGAGTTCAAAGATACCCACTTACTGCTGGTAAGTTTCCTGATGGGTCACAGGTGAACTTTGCCTTTTAATCAGCTGAAACAAAAAACAATTTCTTTTGATTGTGGTTGCATAGCCACAATATCTATAAATGCATGAGTGGAAGTCAATGGTCTTGTCCATCCATGTAAATCAACAAGCTACTAGTCTAGTCAAGCACAGAGGGAAATTCAAAGTTAGGAGGTTAGAACAGGACCATCAGGGGAATGACTTGGTGAGTGGTACAGTTATTGACCAATGTGATAGTATATTTTGGGGTTATGATATAGAAGACCAGTAAGCTTCCAGTGGGCATCCATGGCAAAACAAAAGGCAATCAATAGATACCAAAAGGAACCAAATTCACTGTCGT
>NW_006937855.1:1464-2226 GCF_000298275.1 Orycteropus afer afer | reverse complement strand
ATAATATGATGTCAAAAACAATTTACACAAAACTTATTTCTTAAACTATTTATTCACTCAGGAAATATTTATTTTATAACTATTTTGAATCAACCGTTTTTGAATTATCTTCAGCAAGAATTCACTTGCATGTGATATTAATGATATTGTTTGATAATTTCCACATTCTGTGGGATCACCTTTCTTTGGAATGGGTACAAATATGGATCTCTTCTAGTAAGTTGCCCATGGTAGCTGTCTTCTAAATCTCTTGGCATCGATGAGTAAGTGCCTCCTTTGTGGAATCATTGTTGAAACATCTCAATGGGTATTCCATCAATTCCTGGAGCCTTGTTTTTCACCAATTCCCTCAGTACAGTTTCAACTTCTTCCTTCAGTACCATTGATTCTTGATCATATGCAACCTCCTGAAATAGATGAACTTTGACCAATTCCTTTTGGTACAGTGACTCTGTGTATTTCTTCCATTTTCTTCTGATGCTTCTTGCCTCATTCAATATTTTGCCTGTAGAATCTTTCAATATTGCAACTTGAGGCTTGAATTTTTCTTTAGTTCTTTCAACTTGAGAAATGCCAAGTGTATTCTTCCCTTGTGGTTTTCTAACTCCAGGTCTTTGTAGATTTCATTATAATAATTTACTTTGTCTTTTTTAGCTGCTCTTTGAAATCTTCTGTTTAGCCCTTTTGTCTTGTCGTTTCTTCCATTTGCTTTAGCTACTATCCATTCAAGAGCATGTTTCAGAGTCTCTTCTGACATCCATT
>NW_006937855.1:0-724 GCF_000298275.1 Orycteropus afer afer | reverse complement strand
TCATAGCGACCCCTCCTTGGGTTTCTGAGGCAGTATCACTACAGAAGTAGATTGCCCAACCTTCCTTCAGAGGAGTGGCTGATGTTAATAGTCACGTGCCTTAGGCACTATACCTCCAGAGCTCCCAAATTCAATGTAAAAAGGATATAGTGATATGTGAAAAAAAGGCATAGAAATGATTATATATGAGGACTAGAATGCATGTTCTCAAATTTTATTAGAAATGGAAAAAGAACAAAATCAGATTTTCAAATAAAGACTGTGGGACTTAGAATAGATCTAAGTAAGACTTTCCAGAAAGTGACAGTCATTAAACATAATAATTTATTGCCAAATGAAGTTGTCAATCCTTTTTGTATGTCTTTGAAAACAAGATAGGAATTTCATATGTTCAGGATGCTTTAATTGTCTCTATATTATGCTAAAACATCTGTTAGTTTCAGTCAATAGTAAAAACCCCATACTGTCAATTGAAAGAAAAAAATCAGCCTAATCATTTTTCTGACATCATGTAGCTCAAACAAACCTGTTGATTGACTGTTTTTCTTTTCCTTCAAATTATTTTCACTTAATGGAAATTTCACACTCTTGTATTTCTGTCTAAAGGGGGCAAGATTATCTAAAATTTCTAAATGACTTTCCAACATTTGGAAATGCATAAAGTTTTTATTCATGATGTGTGAGTATAAAATGGATGTAACCTTTATATAATTTGAAAGAAACA
>NW_006937854.1:0-2487 GCF_000298275.1 Orycteropus afer afer | reverse complement strand
GGGATCAAGTATAGCAGGGATTGTGGGGCTGGCGCGGGATCGGGCAGTGTTTCGTTCTGCTGTGCATGGGGTCGCTATGAGTCGGAAACGACTCGATGGCACTTAACAACAACAACAGGTTCTTGAATAGGGAATGAGGCAAGCTATTCATCTGTGTAGAAATCTGAACTTTCAGATAATTCCTGAGTACCTAAGAAGGATATTCTGTTTTTGAAAGAGAGAGAGAGTAGAAAAAATACTAGATATTACTCTAGACATAGTTAGGAGAATTGAAAAGAATCTTAATTGTTCTGATCAATATTTATTAATTTATTACTTTCTGCCAGGGTGGAAGCTTAATTTCATTCAATACAATATATCAGTTATAGGGAGCCTATGTAGTGTCCAGGTGTACATATGTTCAGGTAGATTTGATTCTCAAGGTCTTTATCTATATCAGCATTCACAGAGATGCCATGTATCTAAACATGCAGATTGTTGCCAACTCTTTCCTCATTCCTGACCTCAAAGTCTCTTCAGGATCAGTTCCCTCACAGTGATCCCATGACTTTTGCAGGGTAGGGCAAGCCCTATGAGGCTGACTTAGACCAGTCTGCCTAAACATAACCCTTAACAAATTTTATTCTGTGGTACTGCACTGCATTATTTAGGAATGGGGGCACTGATACTATTGTTCTAGCATTACCCAAACTGATTGGGTGTTTCGCCTCCCCATTGGAACTCAATTTTTGGTGAACAGGAGAGAGGGAGTCACAGTCTATATTGTTCCTTCTCAAGAGTTGTGACAAGTACATATTATTTTAGGTTCAAGTAACAAAAGTCCTAACCAACAGCAGTCTAAACAATTATCTCAGTCAATAAGAGGAGATTCAGGCTAGGACTGATACAGCAGCTTATCTATATCACTAAGAAATTATTTTCCTGCCACACCTCCAAGCAGTTTTCTTTAGTTTTTGCCTTTTGTCTCTGTGCTTATCATCACTGTGCTTGTCATTTTCACAAGATGACTGCCACAGCTCCAGGTATCACATCCATGGTCAATGTGGGAAGAGGAAGTACATCAACTATGTTCTACTCTATCAGAAAAGCAAAAGCTTTTTCAGAAGTTCCTCGGCAAATTTTTCTTAAACCACATTGTCCAGTACTATATCACACATGTCCAGAATATGTCCAGAACTAGCATGTAAGATAGGAAAAGTGAATGTATGCATATATATCCTCTATATGCATTTATATCCCCTATAATTGCAACAGCAATGATTGTGACCATGGTGCAGAAATAGACAGTATTTCATTCTGTTGTACATAGAATCACTGTGAGTTGAAACTGACTCAACAACACCTAACAACAACACATAGTTGAAAATGGCAGGGGCACAGGGGTTGAGAATGGCTATTAGATTATCTAACTACCATTGTATAACTCATAAGGACTCATGAACATCCAAATTCTCACTTTTCTTCTCTCTTCATCCACTATAATCCCAGGAAATTTTATAAAGTCTCTCTAGGACGGGTATTATGAGTTGGCTCACTCAGTGGCCATTCCCAGTTACTTTCTTCATTGCTTTCTTGTCTTCTATGGGCTCAGAACCAAAACCAGGCTCACTGCCATTGAGTTGATTCTGACTCATAGTGACCCCCATTGGGTTCCCAAGACTGTAAATCTTCACAGAAGCAGACTGTCTCCTCTTTCTTCCATAAAGCAGCTGGTGGGTTTGAACCACTGACCTTTTGGTTAGCAGCCAAATGCCTTAACTACTACACCACCAGAGCACATTTCCATAGGCTAGTGATATGTAAATCTTTGACTTTTTAACTTTCCTTGCATCTAGTGGTGATCATATGACCTGGTTGTAGCCAATGTGATGTGTCTCTGTGTGTGTATGTGTTGACTTCTCAAATAAAAACATCAGAAGCTCACTAGGGACAGCTCTTTATCTTTGTCATTCCCCTCTTTTCCCACTTGGAACATAGACGACCGTGATGCGTGAAGGTGCAGCAACCATCTTGTGACTATGAAATGACAAACAGGAGGACACAAAGATGATGGACCAACTACAACAAAATATAAGTTTTGGACATTATAACACTGTGGAACCTTGCATTAGACCTGTGGAGTCTATTTTTGGACTCTTATTGAGTCTATATGAGTCTAATGTACTCTTATTTGTTGAAGACAGTGGTTGGATTTTCTATTACTTGCAGCCGAATGCAATCCTGACTAATATTGGCAAGAAATCTTGTTCTTACACCATCATGTAGTTCTTCCAAATTTATTTTCTTTGCTGGAGTTCCTCTCCAGTGTCTTAAAGGTCACAATGTTTAAAATTCAAAAGGAAGGATATATCTCTTCTTCTTACACTTTTCAGTGTCAGAATATGGCAAATGATGCCATGTAATTTGTTCAGTTGTGGAAGGGTTATATGCAGTGCAAGAAATAATGGGGAGGGATCCTTGATGTTGTTGTTGTTGTTAAGTGCCGTC
>NW_006937853.1:1976-2540 GCF_000298275.1 Orycteropus afer afer | reverse complement strand
TTTTTTTTTTTTTTTCAAATTATGCTTCCAAGTGCAGATTTATATTAATAATGGGTAGAACAAGTTGGCAATTGTTTTGAAGGATTCCACAAGCCTCATGTTACACAGAAAAACACAACTGATATTCTTATATGTGTCCTGCATTTAAGACCCAATCTAATCAGATTCTTTGACCCAATTTTATGCCATAGGAAGATCCTTCCTTCAGTAGCATTAGGGAAGAGGTGACATCTCCTTTATCTCTTCCTGAGATTACTCTTTTTAATCATGAGGGTTGGAAGTTTTTAGACAAGGCTCTGGAATTTCATTAGTTAGCATTAAAATGAAAAGCATTTTGTTAAGAGTGATGGAAAAATTTGGGAATGGTGATGGTTGAACAGCATGATGAACACATTTAATGTCAATGAACTGGCAAAGAAAAGAAAAAGTTAAAAGCAAGTCTGTAGCGTGAGATCAGAAGAACTAGATGGTGTCCTGCTACCACTATCAGCTACTCGGAAAGGGATCAGTATAGGAGATCCTGGATAGAGTGGGAGAAAAATGTGGATCAAAATTCAAAATCAT
>NW_006937853.1:0-711 GCF_000298275.1 Orycteropus afer afer | reverse complement strand
TTGGGAGGAACAGTTGGTGAAATGGCTGGAGGGAGGCAGCATGTCTGGCCTTGCAGTAATAGGCCTTGGGCTATTGATGGTGATTCTGTCTTCCTCTTGTGGGGTTGTTGTTGTTGTTGTTATGTGCCGTCGAGCGAGGTCAGAACATGTGGCCTCTTTGCCCTTTTTGCACAGATATAAAGGGACAAATATTATGATTCCATTTACATGAAATATCTAGAATAGGCAGATCACAGAGACACGAAGCAGATTAGAGGTTAACGGGGCAGGGAGGAGGAGGAAATTTGGAATTACTGCTTAACAGGTAGGTACAGAGTTTCTGTTCGGGATGATGAAAAAATTTTGGAAATAGTAGTGATAGTTGCACAACATTGTCAATGCAATCAATGTCACTGTACTTCAAAATGGTTAAAAAGACAAATTTTATGTTATTTTTTTGTAGTTACTTTATATTATGCTTTAATACAAAGTTAAAGCTATAAAGCTATGGTCATCAAACTAATCTTATAAAATAACAAATACTTAAAATCCTTCTACAAGTTAACGGAAACTATATTTTCTCCTAATTTCCTCATACAATGTTCTGCCTTCTATTAAGTGGGAAGAAAGCAAGGCACAGTGGATATTTAAATTTTATGTCCCTCTTTATCCTGTTTGTTATTGTTTGTTGTGTGTGGTCGAGTCGATGCCGACTCATAGCAGCCTTATATG
>NW_006937852.1:0-2588 GCF_000298275.1 Orycteropus afer afer | reverse complement strand
TAACTAATGCCTAGAACAAACATTGTTTTAATTATCTACATGACTGTCATACACTCATAGTTGTTAGTTGATGTCATATATGAATTCAAGAATTAGCTTTCGAAGAATTTGGAAATTAAAATGCTTTACAATATCAACATAGCATATCAACATGCATAGATTTGCAAAGTCACTTCTAAAAGCTCCTGCTCCAAAAAGACTTACTGTGGTTCTTGTAATGTTTGGCTGTGCAACAAAGTATCAAAAAACTTACCTGTTTAAAACAACAATTTATTAATATCTTTCATGGTTCACTGGTTGAGTGGATTCAGTTTGACATTCTCATTTGGAATCTTTCAAGTTGTCATATGGAAACTTCAGTCATCTGAAGGCCCTACTGGGCCAGGCTTCCAAGATGGCTCACTTACGTGACAATGAAATATTTAAATATCAGATTAGGTATAACTTATGAGAATTGTAAGATTGAATTGTATTGAGTTGTAAGATAAACAAAAGTATTATCGAGAAAATAGCACACAGAGACAAAGGAATTGAAAATATGAAAGAGAAGTTCAGAAGAATGGAGGACAGTGGGAGATGATATGCTGAGTCAGAGTTGCAAAGAAATAATAGATTCCAGGAGAGGCAATGCTTCAAGCAACAATGATGAAAATTTTTTCACAACTGATGAAACCTGGAATCATCAGAATAAAAAGTTCCCATGAAATTCAAGCAGAAAAAATAAAAAGATGACCACACCTAAACACAATGTAGTGAAAGTAAAGTTATGAAACACTAAAGGCAAAGAAAAAACCTTGGACCACTCAGAAATAGATTTTTTAAAATTGCTTAGATCACTCAACTCACAATAAAATTTTTATTCTTTTATTTATTTATTTATTTACTTATTTGTTGTGATTTAGGTGAAAATTTACAGAGCAAATCCACTTTCCATACAGCAGTTCACATACACTTTGTTTCATGACATTGACCACAGTTTACCATAATGCAACAGCTCCCCTCCCACTTCCTCCTGATAGTTACCTCTTTCCTGTGTCCATCCCTCCATGCACTCCTGTCCCCTGAGCTGTCTCCTTGTGCATGAACAGCCTTTCCTTCTCCCATGATTGTTCTCTCCAAAGAGTGTATCTACCTCAGGTACATGTTCAACTCATATTCCTTTCTTTTCTTTGTCTGGAAGCCACAGGTGTGGGTTCTATTCCAGACCTGACAGGCAGCTAGGGGCCATAGTCTCAGTTGTTCCATCAGGCTCTATCAGAGCAGCAAACCTGGTCCCCCCCACCACCTTTTTTTTTTTCCCAAATGATTTTGACTTTTGTTTTACATTGTTCTCCCTCTCTATCCAGGATGTCCTACATAGATCCACCTCCGAGTGGTTGACAGCAGTAGCCAGGTACCATCTAGTTCTTCTGGTCTCATATAGTCATATAAGCTTTGGATCACATGGTGTACGAGTCGCTAGGACTAATTGTTTCCATGAATCTTTGGTTTTCTTCATTCTTCTTTGCTCTGGACAGGGAGAGACCCATTGATGAACTTAGATGACTGCTTGCAAGCTTTTAAGACCTCAGTTGCTACTCGCCAAAGTCGGAGGTGGAACAATGTTTTGTGTAGTATGTTATGCCAATTGGGCTTGATGTCACCTGCGACTATGGTCCCAAGACCACAGGTTCAACTACTCGCTCCCTCTGGGTAGGTGGCTGTGCCCAAGAAGTGACTACAAAGTTGTCCCTTGTCAGCTCTAGTATACACCTGGGAATTCTTACAGAACATACAAATACATTGTAGAACCATTGTCTACCAACCCTATACATGGTCTTGAGTACACTCCCTACTGCATAGACATACCTAATATTTCAGTCTGTTCCCCTTTCTATCCACCCATATACCCATGTTTGCCTTCACTGACAACTCAGTACAGTATATGCAAAAGAGTTCATCTTTGTTGTCTGTACCTCCCCTGTACCTCTCTATGTCTTCCTTTTCCTCAATGCCACCATGCTGAACACTCACATTTGGTACATTGCCCTTCTCTTTACCCAAATCAATCATATCTCTACCTATCTAATGGTGTTCCTTCCCCTCCCAGCCCTGGTGACCAACAAAGAAAATTTCCTTCCATATATAAACCTTTCCTTGACTTTTAGGATAATGGACTAATACAATATTTGTCCTTCTGTGATTGACTTATTTCACTCAGAATAATGTCCTCCAAGGAGCTCTGGTAGCATAGTGCCTAAGGCATTAGACTGCTAACCTGAAGGCTGGTGGTTCAAACCCACCAGCCACTCCTTGGAAGGGAGGTTGTGCAATCTACTTCTGTAGTGACACTGCCTCGAAAATCCAAGGAGTGGTCGCTATAAGTTGGGGCCAACTTGACAGCACATAACAACAAAAACAATGTCCTCCGAGTTCATCCACATTATGTGGTGTTTTTCAGATTCTGCATTATACTTTAGGGTTGCATAGTACTCCATTGTGTGTATGTATCATAGTTTGGTTGTCTATTCTTCAGTTGATGGACACCTAGGTTGTTTCCTTCTTTTTGCTACCGTAAATAGTGCTTCGATGAATATGGGTGTGCATAT
>NW_006937851.1:2392-2963 GCF_000298275.1 Orycteropus afer afer | reverse complement strand
CAGGATAGACCCCAAAAGAAAATCACCAAGACATATCATCATCAAACTCACCAAAACCAAAGACAAAGAAAGAATCCTGAAAGCAGTACAGGAAAAACGAAAAGTTACCTACAAAGGACAACCAGTAAGAATAAGCTAGGATTTTTCAGCAGAAACCATGCAGGTGAGAAGGCAATGGGATGTTATATATAAAACCCTGAAAGAGAAAAATTTCCAACCAAGAATTATATTCTTGGAAAAATTGTCCCTCAGATATGATGGCAAAATTAGGACATTTCCAGATAAGCAGAAATTATGGGAATTTGTTAAAACCAGACCAGTCTTACAAGAGATACTAAAGGGAGCCCTTTGAACAGAGAACCCATAATAGCAAACAACAGCCAACCATTAATACACAAGAGGACATAACTCAGAAAACCAACACAGCTATGGATGTATCCAAAGTAATGTAAGTTTACAAGATTGTAAACAGAGAACCAGAGACATCAATTGGCAAATGAGGACAACTATAAACCAAAAGGAGGGAAAAAATAGTGTAGTTACAGAACTTCTAAATGGTGAGGAAGTTGAG
>NW_006937851.1:0-762 GCF_000298275.1 Orycteropus afer afer | reverse complement strand
GCCAATTTATAGCAATAAATGCACACATAAAAAAAAAAAGGAGAAAGAGCTAAAATCAACACTTCAAACCAATATTGCCAACAATTAGAAAAAGAACAGCCAAAAAAAAAAAAACAAAAAAACCTACGCCTACAGTCACCAGAAGGAAAAAATAAAGATTCGAGCAGAAATCAATGAAACAGAAAATAGAAAGACAATAGAAAGAATCAACAAGACTAGAAGTTGGTTTTTTGATAAGATTAATCAAATCAACAAACCACTGGCAAATTTAACAAAGGAAAAGAAGGAGAGAATACAAATAACACAAATAAGAAATGATATGGGCAACATCACAACAGAACCAACTGAAATAAAAAGGATAGCATCAGGATACTACAAAGAACTGTACTCCAATAAACTTGCAAATCTGGAAGAAATGGATAGATTTTTAGAAACATACTACTTACCTAAACTAACACAGACTGATGTGGAATAATTGAACAGATGCATAACAAAAGAAGAAATTGAACAGGTCATAAAAATATTACCAACAACAAAAAAGTCCTGGTCCAGACAGTTTCACCAGAGAATTCTACCAAACATTCAGATAACTGACACCAATCCTACTCAAACTATTCCAAAATATAGAAAAGGATGGACTCTTCCCATATTCATTTTATGAAGCAAGCATAACCTTGATACCAAAACCAGACTAAACCAAAAACACTCACTGCTGTCGAGTTGGATCTGACTCATAGCGACCCCTCCTTGGGTTTCTAAGGT
>NW_006937850.1:1876-2357 GCF_000298275.1 Orycteropus afer afer | reverse complement strand
CATCACTAGGAATAACTACATCCAGCTGCCATGCCACCCAAAATCACAGCCTAGCCAAGTTGACACACAGCCTTAAGTTAACTACCACAGATGTGCTCAAGCATAGCAGGGATTGTGAGGATGTCTCAGGACTGGGCAGTGTTTCATTTTGCCGTGCACAGGTTTGCTGACTTGATGACACCTAACAACAGCATCTTTGTAATAGGAATAGCACATGTGGGTGGCTGTACAGAAAAAAATATTTTCTCACAATTCAAGAGTCTAAATATCTGAATTCAGGGAACCATTTCTAGGGGGACACTCTTTCTGTCCCCTCTGAGAGAAAATGTGTCTCCATCAGCTTCTCCTGCTGCAGAGTTCACTAGTGATCTTTTTGTGGCATTTTTCTTCCTCCACTTTGTACCCACCTATTTCTGTGTCTATGCTGCTCTTTTTATAACTGAGAAGTGATTAGGTTTAGAACACAGACCACACTGATAGT
>NW_006937850.1:0-1081 GCF_000298275.1 Orycteropus afer afer | reverse complement strand
TTTTAACATTTTGAAGAGGTCTTTTGCAGCAGATTTGTCCAATACAATTTGTTAATTGGCTTCTTAAATGCTGTTTCCATGGGTGTTGATTGTGGAGTCAAGTAAAATGAAATTCTTGATAATTTCAACCTTTTCTCCATTTATCCTGATGTTGCTTATGGGTACAGTTGTGAAGATTTTTGTGTTCTTTAGGTTGAGGTGTAATCCATACTGAAGGCCGTAGTCAGATTCCATCAATAAATGCTTCAAGCCCTCTTCCTTTGCAGAAAGCAAGGTTGTGTCATCTGCATATAGAAAGTTGTTGATGAGTCTTCCTTCAATCCTGATGCTGCATTCTTCTTTATATAGGCCAGATTTTTAAATTATTTCCTCATTATGCAGATTGAATAGATGCAGTGAAAGTATACAGCCTTCACACACATCTTTTCTGATTTTAAGCCAAAAAGTATCCCCTTGTTCTGTTCAAATGACTACGTCTTGCTGTATCTACATGTGTCCTGTGCACACAATAAAATGTTCTGCATTTCCTATTCTTTGCAATGTTATCCATAATTTGTTATGATCCATACAATCCAATATCTTTACATAATCAATACAACATTTTCCTGCTATTATCTGCTTTCAGACAAGATCCATCTGACATCAGCAAAGATATCCCTCATTCCATGTTCTCTTCTGAATCCAGCTTGCATTTCTGGAAGCTGTCAATATGCTGCTGAACCATTTTTGAATTATCTTCAGCAAGATTATACTTGCATGTGATACTAATAATGCTGTTTGGTAATTTCCACATTTTGTGGGATCACCTTTCTTTGGAATGGGTACAAATATGGATTTTTTCCAGTCACTTGGCCAGGTAGCTGTCTTTCAAATCTCTTGGCATAGATGAATGAGTGCCTCCAGCATGGCATCCGTTTTTTGAAACATCTCACTGGGTATTCCATCAATTCCTGGAGCCTTGTTTTTCACCACTTCATTTAGTACAGCTTCAACTACTTCCTTCAGTACCATTGGTTCTTGATCATATGCCACCTCCTGAAATGGATGAACATCAACCAATTCTTTTTGGTCCAATGACTCT
>NW_006937849.1:1131-2393 GCF_000298275.1 Orycteropus afer afer | reverse complement strand
CAGTAACAAAAGTTTTCAGAAAAAAACATATATGAGTGTGATAGTTAAGGTTGTGTGTCAACTTGGCTGGGCCATGATTCTCAGTGGTTTAGCAATTATGATGTAGTCATCTCCCATGATGAGATCTGATAAAATGTAATCACCTCTATGATGAGATCTGCTATAGGCAGTCAATCAGATGAAAGAGAGTTTCCTCAGGGGTATGGCCTGCTTCCAATATATATGGAGGTCCTGGCCAAGGTCTCTGGCTTTTTGCTCCATCTGGAACCTGCATCTGGCTCTTCACCATCTGACCTTGGGTCCTTGAACTTGAACCAGTGGCCTGCTGCATTGCCTGATGTTCTTGGGATTGTTGCCTTTGCCTATGATCCTATGAACCAACAGCCTGCTATCTTATTGGCTGATCTTGGATTCATTAGCCTCTGCAGCTATGTGAATCAGGAGAAGCCTTCAGCCTGTTGTCTGACCCACAGACTTGAGATAAATTTCTGTCTCTCTCTCTCGCTCTCTCTCCTTATCCATCTATCTATCTATATCTGTATGAAGAGAGAGATAAGCTTCACTGGTTTTGCTTCTCTAGAGAACCTAGCCTAAGACACTGAGGAAAGAACCATCTGAAATGATTAGATTTCACTATCCCTGGTGCCCACACAGGGATAGTGCCTATTTCTACTAGAAAGACTGGAGAATTTATAATTCACTGGGCATTGTGTAGGAAAGTCTTGCCTGTGAGGTGGGGAATAATTAACCCTTGACTGAACACCACTTCAGACCCACCTAACCAATCCTAAAAGCAAGCCCCAAAAAGATCCACCAGTTTTCAAGTTACTTAACTGCATCCCAGAACAAAACTCAAGAAGCTCTATAAGAATACAAAACTATCCAGCATACAAAATTCATAATGCCTGACATGCAACAAAAAATTACCAGACATGGAAAAAGGCAGGAAAATATGACCCACAAAGAAGAGAATCAATTGAAACTGATCCAGATATTAGAATTAGCAGAGAAAGACTAAAATGGTTATTATAACTGTATTCTATATGTTCAAAAAATTAGAGACATGGAACATAGATAAAAAGATATACATTGAATTTCTAGAAGTGAAAATTATATCTGAGGTTAAAAATACACTGAATGGATTAATGGAAGACTAGAGAAGATAGTAGGAGCTCTGGTAGCATAGTGCCTAAGGCACTTGACTGCTAACCAGAAGGCTGATGGTTCAAACCCACCAGCCACTCCTCGGAAGGAAGGTTGGG
>NW_006937849.1:0-501 GCF_000298275.1 Orycteropus afer afer | reverse complement strand
GGAAAGAAGGACAGAGGGAAATGGTACCCACAGGGAGGAAGTGGGAAGTGTTGCGTTATGGGGATTGCAATCAATGTCATGAAACCAAATGGGTACGAACTGTTGAACGAAAACCAATTTACTCTGTAAATTTTCACCCAAACCACAAAAAGTTAAAAAAGAAACATAGGGAGAAAAGAGAATAAAAAGGAAAGAAACTAACAAAAGAGCACTTATGAGTAGTAGGACAGCTCCAAGCAGTCCAATATACAGGTAGTCAGAGTCCCTGGAGGACAGAAGGAAGAGGAAAAGAAAAAAAAATATTGGAAGAAATAATGACTGAAAACTTTCTGAACTTAAGGAAACCCACATCCAAGATATATGTTCAAATACCAGCAGGGTCACCCATGGTGGACAGGTTTCAGTAGAGCTTCCAGACTAAGACAGGCTCAGAAGAAGGAAGAGGCCATCCACTTCTGAAAGAATTGGCCACTGAAAACCTTACCAATAGCAGTGAAACAC
>NW_006937848.1:1885-2396 GCF_000298275.1 Orycteropus afer afer | reverse complement strand
TGGGTGATGCAAACAGTTCACATGCTTGGCTGTTAACTGAAAGGTTGGATGTTTGACTGACAGCTGATGGCCACTGGTTCAGTGAATACGGAGCTGAGTGACCTGTTGGAGTCAGCCCCTCACTAAGTTCTTCTTACCCACAGGTGTAAGGTGCTGTCTAGTCACCTCCAACTCATAGTGACTCCACGTACAACAGAACAAAACACTGCCTGGTCCTGCACCAGCCCCACAATCCTTGCTATACGTGAGCCCATCGTTGCAGCCACTGTGTCAGCCCATCCTGTTGAGGGCCTTCCCCTTTTTACCGACCCTCCACTTTACCAAGCATGACAACCTTCTCCAGGGAATGGTCCCCTCTGACCACATGACCAAAGCAGGTGAGACGAAGTCTGGCTGCTCCCACTTCCCAGGGGCACCCCACAGGGAGCAGGCTTGTGCTGTCCCTGGTGGGGCTGGGTGTGTGTGGGGCTTTGTTTACCTTTCAGATGGGGAGGTATCCACCCTGGGGCGT
>NW_006937848.1:0-555 GCF_000298275.1 Orycteropus afer afer | reverse complement strand
ACATGGTCCCAAAGCAACAAAACGACAAGCACGCCTCCCTGCCGCCTGCTCCAGCTGCTCAGCCAGGAGCAGGGACCGGACAGGGGCAGCCAGCAGCTCAGCCCTTGGAGCCGCCCGCGGCCTCGGCTGTCTTCCTGCTGACCCAGGCGCTAGGCCGGTGCCCCTGCTGCTCCAGCCTCAGACCCCCCCCCCCCCCCCCTCTCTGAATGCCACGTGCAGGCATCTGGGGCAGCCGGGAGGAGCAGGCCCTGGGAGGCCACGGGGTACCTGGGCTGACGCTGTGGTCACCCACGGGTGCCTTCATGGCTGCTCGGCTTCAGAAGCGTGCCGCAGGCGCTTGGGAATCGGTTGGTGGCAATGAACCAGGAAAGCCTAGAGACCAGAACACCAAACCCTTTGCCGCCGCCAAGTCGATTCCAAGTCATGGTGACCCCATGTGGGCAGAGCAGAGCCTCTCCGTAGGGCTTTCCTGGCTGGCAGTCAGTTTCCATAAAGATTACAGCACTGAAAGCCCCACGGAGGAGGCAGCTGCACTGTGTAACTCCTGCTTTGCCA
>NW_006937847.1:0-2462 GCF_000298275.1 Orycteropus afer afer | reverse complement strand
AAAACCTCAAAGGAATAACACAGCCAACACTCTGATCTCAGATTCAGCCTCCAGAACTGTGAGACAATAAATTTATGTTCTTATAAGCCACCCAGTTTGTGGTATTTTGTTACAGCAGCACTAGGAAACTGTTTTCTCTCTTTTCCTTCCCTTTTCCTTGATGTCCTCCAATATCCCTGGTTTCCCCCTTCTTCCCATCATTCTTCCCTTTCTCCTCCTGTTCTCAATCATTATGCTAAGGAATATTTATAAATAATGCAGTAGTTCTCTGACTCAGGTCAGGACCCCAATGGTACAATGAGACATTGCATGCAGAGTCCTAATAGAATCCAAAAACCCATTCCCATCTTCCACATGTATTGTTTCCTAAAGTAGATCTACCTGCAAGTGACCTTGGATCTCATCCAAGATCCCGACTCCCTTTTCACAATCAACTTTTCATATTTTACAAAAGAAATACGAAACTGTTAACCACTTGAAATGTGAAGTGGGTACATTACAGAGAGTGCAGACCACTGGAAGTACCAAAGAATAAAAACACAGAAGACTAGAACTCAAAGCCAGGTTCTGTCACTTTCTAGCATGATGCCCTTACCTAGACTCTGTATCATCTCTAAATTAAGGTGGATAAAGCCTATTACATAGTCCCTGGATTTCATCCTGTTTCTGGAGTTCACATAACCCTTACCAATATCAAGACCTTCCATTTTGTGTTTTGAACCTATGGATGCTCATCTTGGTCCTTAAACCACCCACCCTTTACCCCACCCATGTCTTCACCTAGTTCCACCCACTTTATATTCATTCAGGTGCTCAAATATCACCTTCTCAGGAAAGCTTAACCTGACCAAGCATGTTCCATCTACCCTTGCCACCCCAGGCTAACTCCTGTGTTCTACAATGTAAGGTCTCATAGACACTTGTATTTTCCCTTCATTGCACTTATCAATTTACTTTTAAACATTTGTGACCATTAACTTAATGTCTGCCAGTGCCCCTGTAATTTTGGCTCTATAATGGTAAGAACTTTTTTCTTTCTTTTTATAAAGTACACTAGTATGTACATAAAAGTGTTTATCTTTGTTATTTGTACCTCTTGTGCACCTCTCTGTGTCTTCCTTTTCCCTAGTGTTATTGTGCTGGTCACTTGCTTTTGGTATATTGCCTTTCCCTTCACACAAATCAATGCTTGACTCTTACCTATCGAGAAATTTCCCCCCCCTCCCCTCTCATCCCTGGTAACCAACAAAGAAAATTTCCTTCAATAGATAAACCTTCCCTTAACTTTTACAATAACTGAGAATACAATATTTGTCCTTCTGTGATTGACTTATTTCATTCAGCATTTTTATTATTATTGCCTCTTAATGGCAGTATGTCACACAATAGGTACTCAAAAATTATTCCTAACCACTACCTCATACCATATACAAAAATAACTCAAAATTATCAATGAGTTAAATATAAGCATTTTAACTATAAAACTCTTAGACAGAAATATAAGTGTATATCTTTAAGACCTTGGATTAGGCAATGCTTCTTAAATATGACACCAAAACCACAAACAACCAAAAAAAACCAGTGGTATTTCAATCATCAAAGACAAAGTGGCATGGTTATCACAATGGACAGTAGAGTCAACACAGTAATCAGAATAGTCTGACACACTGAAACCTCTGGCATTGTTTAGTTGATCATGGTGTCTCCAGTAGTGAAATAGATGGAAAGTTTGGACTTCATCAAAATTAAAACATTTTTTAATCAAAAAACACTTAACAAGAGAATGAAAAAACAACCTATAGAATGAAGAAAATATTTGCAATCATATATATGATAAGAGTCTAATGCCGCCAATATATAAAGAACTCTTACAACCCAACAGCCAAAAGATTTGAATAGACAATTCTCCAAAGACAATAGACAAATGCCAATACGCACATGAAAAGACGCTTAACAACTTTAGTCATTAAGGAAATGCAAATCAAAACCATAATGAGCTACCACTTCATACCCACTTCAAAAACCAAACCAAACTCTCTCCCATCAAGTCAGTTCTGACTCATAGTGACCCCTATTGGGTCTCCAAGGTTGGAAATCTTTACAGAAGCAGACTGTCTCATCTTTCTTCTGTGGAGCAGCTGGTGGGTTCGAACCACCAACTTTTTGGTTAGCAGCCAAATGCCTTAACCACTACACCACCAGAGCTCCTTCTTCATACCCACTAAGATGGCTATAATTAAAAAAAAAAGTGGGAAAAAAAGTGGCTTGACTATTTTTAAAGAGACAGCGCTCTCGCAGATTCCTGTGGCGGTGAGACCTAAGAATTAACCTAAAAATCACCCGGCTAGCCAGGGACTGCACGGGCTGTGCAAGGTGGCTGGGGAACAAACGGAGAAGGTGAAGAGAAAGGTAGGCTGAGCTGTGGACTTTTGCCAGTCCGGAGTATGCCGCCATTTTGTAGG
>NW_006937846.1:1891-2605 GCF_000298275.1 Orycteropus afer afer | reverse complement strand
AACACAAGTAAACATCTTTCTGGTATTCTTTGCCTTGAGCCAAGATCCATCTGACAACAGCTATTATATCCCTTGTTCCACATCCTCTTCTGAATACAGTTACACCTCCGGAAGTTCTCTGTCACTATTCTGCTGCAACGGTTTTTGAATTATCTTCAGTAAGATCTTACTTGTGTACGATATTGTTTGATAATTTCCACATTCTGTGGGATCACCTTTCTTTGGAATGTGTACAAATATGGATCTCTTCCAGCCAGTTGGCCAGGTAGCTGTCTTCCAAACTTCTTGGCATAACCGAGTGAGTGCCTCCAGTGGGGCATCCATTTGTTGAAATATCTCAATGGGTATTCCGTCAATTCCTGGAGCCGTGTTCTTCGCCAATTCCTTCTTTTGCAGTTTCGACTTCCTCCTTCAGGACCATTGGTTCTAGATCATATGCCACCTCCTGAAAATGGATGAATATCAACCAGGTCTTTTTGGTACAGTGACTCTGTGTATTCCTGCTATCTTCTTTTGATGTTTCCTGTATCATTCAATACTTTGCCCTTAGAATCTTTCAATATTGTAACTCGAGGCTTAAATTTTTTCCTCAATTCTTTCAGCTTGAGAAATGCCAAGCGTGTTTTTCCCTTTTGGTTTTCTAACTCCAGGTCTTTGCACATTTCATTATAGTAATTGGCTTTGTCTTCTTGAGCTGCTCTTTGAAATCTTTGG
>NW_006937846.1:0-581 GCF_000298275.1 Orycteropus afer afer | reverse complement strand
ATAAGGTTTTCCCTGGCCAATTCTTTGAGAAGTGGATGGCCTCTTCTTTCTTCCTAGTCTGTCTCAGTCTGCAAGCCGGGCTGATACCTCTGCACCATGTGCACCACGCTGGGTTTGAAATGCCAGTGGCACAGCCTCAAGACTCACAGCAACATGTCACCACAGTAGGACAAACCGACAGACAAGTTTGTCTCTCTTAGCTGTTGGAAACCTCTCCAACCACCCTTACCTGGATCCCTGCGGCTGACTCCTCGATCTGCTCTGGTCCCCTTGGCCTTTTCTGTCCTCTCCCTGCTTTCTTGCCTTGCTGTTTGTAGGGCATGGCCTGGGTTCCCTCTCCTCACCTGGCTCCCTGTGGCTGACTCCTCCTCCATTACTCTATTTCCCTCCAATTTGTATTTGATTATGCAATAGAAAAATGATATACAGCAATTCTAAGGCAAGAAATGATTGACCAAGCCTATAGAATCTTTGTTCCTACTGCCCTCTAATAAAATCTTATTTTAACAGAAATTTTGCAAGACCTGTATCTGCTACTTAGGATGGGTTCCCCCTACTTGACAACGAGACTCAAGGTTAAT
>NW_006937845.1:1706-2313 GCF_000298275.1 Orycteropus afer afer | reverse complement strand
TGGATTGCATTGACTGTTTGTCTTATGTTGAACCATCCTTCCATAACTGGAATGAATTCCACTTGGTCATAATGTATGATTTTTTTGATATGTTGTTGGAGTCTACTGGCTAAGATTTTGTTGAAGATCTTTGCATCTATATTCATGAGGGATATCATCCTGTAGTTTTCCTTTTAACTGGCGTGTATGTCTGGATTTGGTATCAGGGTTATGCTTGCTTCATAAAATGAATTTGGGAGGATTCCATCCTTTTCTCTGTTCTGTAATAGTTTGAGTAGGATTGATGTCAGCTCTTCTCTGAATGTTTGTTAGAATTCTCCAGTGAAACCATCTGGGCCAGGACTTTTTGTTGTTGTAATTTTTTATGACCTGTTCAATTTCTTCTTTTGTCATGGGTCTATTCAAATTTTCTACATCAGTCTGTGTTAGTTTAGGTAAATGGTGTGTTTCTAGAAATATGTCCATTTCTTCTAGGTTCTTATTAATCTTTTTAAGGAACCAAATTCTAGTATTGGTGATTTTTTTTCTATTGTCTATTTTCTGTTTCATTTATTTCTGCCCAAATCTTTATTATTTGTCGGAATAGGCCTTTTTTTTTTTTTTTTTT
>NW_006937845.1:0-616 GCF_000298275.1 Orycteropus afer afer | reverse complement strand
TTGGATTTTAAAGTGATAGCATTCTCATTTGGATTCCAGGGACCTAAGAACAGGCAGTGAGGCAGGAAGCAGGGAGAGGACAGAAAAGGCAAAGGGGACTGGAACAGATCGAAGAATCAGCCGCAGGGACCCAGGTGAGGAGAGGGAACCCAGGCCATGCCCCACAAGCAGCAAGGTGGGAAGGCAGGGAGAGGAAAGAAAAGGCAAAGGGGATAGGAACAGGTTGAGGAGTCAGTCGCAGGGACTAGATGAGAAGAGGGAACCCCGGCCACCCACCACAAGCAGCAAGGTCGGAAGCAGGGAGAGGACTAAAAAGGCAAAGGAGACTGGAACAGATTAAGGAGTTAGCCAGAGGGATCCAGGTAAGGGGTGGTTGGAGGGGTTTCCAACAGCTAAGGGAGACAACCTTGTCTGTCGGTTTGTCCTACTGTGGTGACATGTTACTGTGAGTCTTTAGGCTGTGCCACTGGTGTTTCAAACCCAGTGGGGTACACCTGTTGCACAGGTATCAGCCTGGGTTACAGAATGAGACAGACTAGGAAGAAGGAGGAGGCCATCCACTTCTCAAAGAATTGGCCAGGGAAAACCTTATGAATAGCAGAGAAACACTGTCTGA
>NW_006937844.1:2195-2660 GCF_000298275.1 Orycteropus afer afer | reverse complement strand
TCAGCTCTGGCTGAGTCTGCTTTACTCAGTTAAGAGTTTAGATTTGGGAAAGGATAATATGATTGGCAATGTCTGGAGTAAGGTCCATGATCTTACCTGTCAGATAACAAGGGAAATTTTGGGCAATTTTCTAAACTGTTGTAGGAGGTGAGGTCTTGCCTCCCATGAAGACTTCTGTAAGTTTGAAAGTTATCTGGTCAAAATTATGAAACATGTCCCTTTCAGAGAGCAAGGGGCTAGGATACTCATCTTGTAGGGATTGTCTTTGCCCCGTCATGGTGTAAGCCAAACTAAACCGTTTCTTTTTCCTTTTTTTTTTTTTTAATATGTAAAATTTTTATGTATCTAGTATTTGTATTAATTTCTGAAATTTATTCTCTTCCAATGTTCTGAATTTCTCTTTTGTGTAGCACAAGAACTATTTTGAATACTATTGCTATTCAGCTTTTGTTCTTTGTCTTTTTT
>NW_006937844.1:0-655 GCF_000298275.1 Orycteropus afer afer | reverse complement strand
GAAATCAACATACTGTATTGGGCAAATCTGCTGCAAAGGACTTCTTTAAAGTGTTTAAGAGCAAAGATGTCACTTTGAAGACTAAGTGCCCCTGATCCAAACCACAGTATTTTCAATAGCTCTGGTAGCATATTGCCTAAGGTATTGACTGCTAACCAAAAAGTTGGCGGTTCAAACCTACCAGCCACTCCTCAGAAGGAAGGTTGGGCAATCTACTTCCATAGTGACACTGCCTCGGAAACCCAAGGAGGGGTCTTTGAGTCGGATCCGACTCGACGGCACATGACAACAACATATGCATGGGAAAGCTGGACAGTGAATAGGGAAGACTGCAGAAAAATTGATGCTTTTGAATTGTGGTATTGGCAAAGAATATAGAATGTACCATTGACTGCTGGAAGAACAAATAAATCTCTGTTGGCAGAAGTAGAGCTGGAATTTAGAAACAAGACTGGGCAGACTCCCTCTTGTACTGTGGTCAGGGACCAGCCCCTGAAGAAGGATATGATGCTTGGGGAAGTAGATGGTCAGTGAAAAAGAGGAAAATGTTCACTGAGACAGATTGACACAGTGTCTGTAACGATGGGCTCAAGCATAGCAGTGACTGTGAGGATGGTGCAGGACCAGGCAGGGTTTCGTTCTGTTGTGCACAGGG
>NW_006937843.1:1497-2166 GCF_000298275.1 Orycteropus afer afer | reverse complement strand
CCCCCCAAAAAAAAAAATCTGTAAGTAGGGAATAGTACGTAAAAAAAAAGACTGCAGATGGTAAGTGCTCTGACTGGCTTAGAATTCCAGCACTAGCCAAAGGCCAGCATGCCAGTGATAAAAAGGACCCCATGCAATTGAAATAACACATACTTAGCACCTACCAGGGGCTGTGCCTGGTGTTATGACCTTTGCTCATTTTGGAATCATTCTTGGCACTTCAAGTTTTGACTATCTTTTTTGTAACGAGGTAAAAAGTGGAAAAATGTCCTCTCTCTTCTTTTGCCATTATTCCTGCTTCCTCACCTTTCCAAAGCTTCACTTGAGAAGCAGGTTAATGCTTCTGATTTCTTTTGTGGGCTCTGTGCTTGGTGGTGGTGTCTCTGCTACCTAAGGAAGAGATTCTTGGAGGTGGCCAGGGGTCTGGCTTATTCATTAAAGGATATCCCTTGGGATCTGTGCTTTTAAGACCTAAGACCACTAATTGTTCTTTAGATTGTGTCTGGGAGACAGCCATTAAAGAGGCACTGCCTTTCTTCCTGGGGGGACCAGGACAGAGTGAGGAACAGGAAGCAGGGATCCAGGTAAGACAGGGAACCCAGGCCACAGCCCTCTCAAGTGGCAGGAAAGCTGAGAAAAGCAGAGAAAAAGCTGGAGGATGGGGGGGGG
>NW_006937843.1:0-727 GCF_000298275.1 Orycteropus afer afer | reverse complement strand
GTGGCATTCATCATCACAAAGGATGTTGCAAGATCTGTCCTGAAGTACAATGCTGTCAGTGATAGGATAATATCCATACACCTACAAGGAAGACCAGTTAACACAGCTATTATTCAAATTTATGCACCAACTACCAAAGCCAAAGATGAGGAAATTGAAGATTTTTATCAGCTTCTGCAGTCTGAAATTGATCGAACATGCAATCAGGATGTGTTAATCATTACTGGTGACTGGAATGCAAAAGTTGGAAGCAAAGAAGAATCAACAGTACTTGGAAAATTTGGCCTTGGTGACAAATGATGCTGGAAATCGCATGATAGAATTGTGCAAGACCAATGACTTATTAATTGTTCATTCATTGTTGAAAAAGTACCTTTTTTCAACAACACAAACGGTGGCCATACACGTGGACTTTGCCAGATGGAATACACAGGAATCAGATTGACTACATCTATAGTAAAAGGTGATAGAAAAGCTCAATATCTTCAGCCAAAACCAGTCCAGGAACTGATTGTGGAACAGATCATCAACTGCTCATATGCAAGTTCAACTTGAAGTTAAAGACAGTTAAAACAAGTCCACGAGAGCCAAAATATGATCTTGAACATATCCCTTCTGAATTTAGAGACCATCTAAAGAATAGATTTGATGCATTGAACACCAGTGACCGAAAACCAGAAGAATTGTGAGATGACATCAAGAACATCATCCATGAAGAAAGCAAGAG
>NW_006937842.1:1358-2395 GCF_000298275.1 Orycteropus afer afer | reverse complement strand
TAAATCCATTTTGTTTTCCTATGAGCCCTGTCAAGTCAGTGGCTTAAATCAAACTGAACCAGAAGAGCATTTGCAGAATATGAAACATTGATTTAAACATTTGATTCTATGAAATTGTGACTTCAAATACCATTACCTTAGCATAAATCAAATAATATGTCTTTTAATAATCAAGGTCATACTTTGGCTTTCATAGACTTGTTTTAATGTTCTTCACCTTTAGTATGAATTGTTATAGAATAATTGATGAATTTGAGTTTATTAACAGAGTATTGAATATACCAAAGACTGTCAAAATAGCAAACAAATTGTCTTGGTAGTAGTACAAACAGAATGTTCCTTAGAAGCGAGGATGATGAGACTACATGTCACATACTTTAGTAAAGTTATCAGGAGGGACCAGCCATTGGAGAAAGACATTGTGCTTGGCCAAATCAAGTGTCAGTGAAAAAGAGGAAATTCATCAACAAGATGGATTGATATAATGGACAGAACAATGAGTTCAAGCACAGCAATGATTGTGAAGATGGCTCAGGGCCAGAGAGTATTTCATTCTGTAGTACATAGTGTCACTATTAATTGGAATTGACTTCATAACACCTACCCAACAGCAGCCATATAATTATCAAAATGTTTGAGCCTTGATTCAGGATGGTTTAAGTATCTTTTCTTAACTTGAAAAGGTTAGTTTTCTATAAAAAAGTCCTGGGACAGTTATCCTAGTGAAGAAATGAATAAATTTGATCCTAAATGGAGCTAGAAAATGGAATGTCAGTCCAATCAAGAAAAGGATAAGAAAGAAATGTTGTTACAGTCTGTAGAACAAAGATAGTATTCACCCCTTAAAAATAAGTAGCTTGTTCACCAAGTGCCCCAAGTCAAGTATAAGATCTAGAATTTCATTCGAAAGACAGAGAATAAATGATAACTAGAACAAATGTTGGTAGTATGCTATTTGAGAGCAGTACTTTAATTGCAGGACATTCAGAATCTCAGGCAAGATATTAGTGATATAGAAGAGAGGGGTTATACAAGAA
>NW_006937842.1:0-518 GCF_000298275.1 Orycteropus afer afer | reverse complement strand
GTAATAGTGAGCTGAAATGGATTGGTACTGGCCATTTTGAATTAAAAACATAATTGTGGACTATGATGATGGGAATGAAAAATTTGAGAGGAACAATGTTGCTTTCACCATCAATAAGAATATATTAAGAGACTGTCCGGCAAGATGGCGGACTAGTCAGAAAGACTGCACACACCCTTTTCAAAAAAGAAAAGGTATAATAATTAGCACAGACACAGAAGATAATCCTGGACCACCTGAGCTTGAAGGGAAGGATATAGAAGTGGACTAAACTCCAACTAGCAGAAGAATTTGCATGAAAATACCAAAAAAAGGAGACAGACAGAGCTGGGGTCTGGCAGCGATCCTGAGTGATCCTGATGGCACGGCACAGACAGCATGGAGATTCCCAAGTGGTGGTAGGACCTAAGAATTAACCTAAAAATCAGCCCTGCTAGCCAGGGACTGCATGGAGGACTGTGCATGGTGACTGGGAACAAACGGAGAAGGTGAAGAGAAAGGTGGGCTGAGCTGTGGAC
>NW_006937841.1:2777-3391 GCF_000298275.1 Orycteropus afer afer | reverse complement strand
AATCAACACTTTAAATGAACATCTCCAACAATTAGAGAAAGAACAGCAAGAAAAGCCTACAGTCACCAGAAGGAAGGAAATAATCAAGATTCAACCAGAAGTCAATGAAACAGAAAATAGAAAGACAATAGAAAAAATCAACAAGACCAGAAGCTGGTTTTTTGAAAAGATCAATAAAAGTGACAAACCACAGGCAAATTTAACAAAGGAAAAGAGGGAGAGAATACAAATAACACAAATAAGAAATGAAATGCGTGACATCACAACAGAACCAACTGAAATAAAAAGGATAATATTAGGATACTCTAAAGAACTGAACTCCAACAAATTTGAAAATCTGGAAGAAATGGACAGATTTCTAGAAACAAACCACTTACCAAAGCTAACACAGACTGAGGTGGAAAAGTTGAACAGGTCCATCACAAAAGAAGTAATTCAACATGTCATCAAAAAATTACCAACTAAAAAAATTCCTGGCCCAGATGGTTTCACAGGAGAATTCTACCAAACATTCAGAGAAGAACAGATACCAATCCTACTCAAATTATTCCAAAACATAGAAAAGGATGGAATCCTCCCTAACTCATTTTATGAAGCAAACATAACTATGATAC
>NW_006937841.1:0-882 GCF_000298275.1 Orycteropus afer afer | reverse complement strand
TAAATGGAAGAACATACCATGCTCGAGGATAGGAAGATTGAACATTGAAAATGTCAGTTCTACCAAATGCAGTCTATACATTCAATGCAATCCCAATCCAGATCTCATCAACATTCTTTAGGAATATGGAAAAACCAGTCACTAAATTGATATGGAAAGGAAAGACATCTCAGATAAGCAAAGCGCTATTGAAGAAGAAAAACAAAGTAGGGGATCTCACACTGCTGGATCTCAAAACCTACTACTATACAGCCACAGTAGTCAAAACTGCCTGGTATTGGTTTAATGACAGATACATAGACCAATGGAATAGAATTGAGAACCCAGAAATAGATCCATCCACCTATAGTCAGCTGATCTTTGTCAAAGGTCCAAAATCCATTAAATGGGGAAGAGAATGTTCTTTTAATAAATGGTGCTGGCAAAACTGCAGATCCATTTGCAGAAAAATGAAACAAGATCTGTACCTCACACCATACACAAAAACGAACTGCAGATGGATCAGACTTAAATGTGAAACCTAAAGCTATACAGTTCCTCAAGGAAAATCTAGGGGCAAATTTAGGGGCCCTAAATATATGGAATAAATAGACTATCAAGCATAACTCAAAATGCACAAACAGCAGAAGAGAAACTAGATGATTGACACCGTCTAAAAATTAAATTTTTATGTACTTCCAAAAACTTCCCAAAACAGTCAAAAGAGAACCTACAAATTGGGAAAAAATATTTGGCAATGACATATCTGACAAGGGACTTACCTCTAGAATTTATAGAAAACTCCAACAACTCAATAACAAAAAGACAAACAATCCAATTAAAAAATGGGCAGAAGACATGAATAGACACTTCACCAAAGGGGATATTCAAGCGGCCAACAAA
>NW_006937840.1:1817-2296 GCF_000298275.1 Orycteropus afer afer | reverse complement strand
GGCATCCTTGTCTGGTTCCTGTTCTCAAGAGGAATGGTTTCACTCTCTCTCCATTGAGAATAATGTTTGCTGATGGTTTTGCATAAATGCCCTTTATGATGTTGAGGAACGACCCTTGTATTGCTATTTTGCTGACGGTTTTGATCAGGAATGTGTGTTGGATTTTATCAAATGCCTTTTCTGCATCAATTGATATGATCATGTGGTTCTTCTCATTTGTTATATTTATATGGTGGATGACATCGATTGTTTTTCTAATGTTGAACCATCCTTGCATACCTGATATGAACCCCACTTGGTCATAATGAATGATTTTCTGGATATGTTGTTGGAATCTATTGGCTAAGACTTTGTTGAAGATTTTTGCATCTATATTCATGACGGATATTGGTTTGTAGTTTTCCTTTTGAGTGATGTGTTTGCCTGGTTTTGGTATCAAGGTTATGCTTGCTTCCTAAAATGAGTTAGGGAGGATTCCA
>NW_006937840.1:0-1007 GCF_000298275.1 Orycteropus afer afer | reverse complement strand
ATTTTGGTATGTTGTGTTTTCATTCTCATTTGATTCAAGGAATTTTTTAATTTCACTTTTTATTTCTTCTCTTACCCAGTTTTTTTTAAGGAGGCTGTTGTTCAGTTTCCATGTGTTTACTCTTTTTCTGTTGATCTTCCTATTGTTGATTTCTAATTTGATAACCTTATGATCTCAGAAGATGCTTTGCAGTATTTCAATGTTTGTAAATTTAGGAGGCTCTTGCTTTATGGCCTCACATATGGTCTATCATGGAAAATGTTCCATGTGCACTGGAAAAGAATATATATTGTGCTGTTGTGAAGTGCTCTGTAGATGTCTATAAGGTCAAATTGTTTAGCTCTTCTGCATGTTTGTTGAGTTTCTTTCCAGTTGTTCTAACTTTCATTGAAAGTGATGTATTAAAGTCTCCCACTATGACTGTGGAATCATCTATTTGCCTTTCCAACTCTTTTAAATTCTGATTTATGTATTTTGGGGCTCTTTCATTGGGTCCATAGATATTTATTATCTTCTTGTTCAATTAATCCTTTAATCATTATATAATGTCTTTCTTTATCTCATATGGTGGATTTTGTCTTAAAGTCAATTTGATCAGAAATTAATATTGTCACTCCTGACTCTTTTACTGTTGCCATTTGTGTGATATATCTTTTTCCAAGCTTTGATTTTTAGTCTATTTTTGTCTTTTTCTCTAATTTGTGTCTCTTGTAGACAGCATATTGATGGGTTTTGTTTTCTTATCCAATCTGCAACTCTCTATCTCTTGAGTGGTGCATTTAATCCATTAATATTCAGTGTAATTATTGACAAGTATGAATTGGTTACTGTCTTTTTGTTATGTGTTTTTTCATGGTGTCCCTGGTTTCTTTGTTCCATGTTATTTTCTGTGCTGAACTCATTATGTTTGTGAATCATGTTATTATTTCTTTTGTTGCTGTTCTTTTAGTACTTGCTGAATATTTGTGTATGTCCTCTTTTTTATTGTGATGTGAAGGTTTATCATT
>NW_006937839.1:1614-2446 GCF_000298275.1 Orycteropus afer afer | reverse complement strand
TGGTGCGGGATCGGGCAGTGTTTCGTTCTGCTGTGCATGGGGTCGCTATGAGTCGGAAATGACTCAACGGCACTTAACAACAACAACAACAACAAATGAATTTCCTTATTATTTCTCAGCAAATTATTGACTCTTCAATTTTAATTAACCATTTTTTTTTTCCTAGAGCAGTGATTCTCAGCCCTCACTGTTCAAGAAAACCTATTCTTACACAGAGAAATTCAGATTTAACTTTTTATTATGAAAACTAGAGATATAACTTTCTTAAATACTTTCTGAAGTTGAGGACTCCTGCAACAGAGGGTACCTAAGGAAATTGTATGATGGGAACTGCTACAATTTTCAGTGGAACCTTTAACTGGAACAAGAAAACATTTCTACTTTCAAGATAAGAGCATCAGCAATCACTAACCTTAGTGAAAGACAAAAAGTTTAGTTATGATGTTAAGCAAAAATCATCCATGGATACGTAAATTGGTATAGGTGCTTATAATAAATAATGGCCATTTCTATGACTTTTGTACAAAAAAAAAAAAATGAGGGTTTGAAGATTGAACTACAACCTATGCTAGTCAAAGAATAACTGTTAATTATTGAGGCTGGTTTTGAATTATAACTGAACCAAAGCATTTCAAGGCAATAAGTTCTTTTCTTCCCTCTCTAACTTACAGTTGAACTGTATTTTTTCACATTTGGTAAAAGGAATGCTCGAAGTCTTCGACCCAGAACACCAAGCTATATCTGAGAGTGCATTTTTAGAACTGATTTATCGGCCCCAGAAGGTTACCTGGAAAAGATCTTTGTGGTTTGCCATGTTCTATTTTTTTTTTTT
>NW_006937839.1:0-604 GCF_000298275.1 Orycteropus afer afer | reverse complement strand
AAAAAAAAAAGAAAACTCTACCTCTGTGTTTTGCTTATTAAACTGGAGATGTCCTTTAATTTAATTAGAAATTATTTTAAAAAACAAAACTTGGAATAACTGAAAATGGCATTAAGCAAAATAACTGATGATGTGCAAAATATTTGATGTTTTAATAAGAATATGTTAGAAAGAATGACTTTAAAAATATAATTTAGAAAACATTAACTTGCTTTGGAAAATTTGGTGGCCCAATGCAGTTTTTGGTCAGTGTTCCAGATTCTGAAAGCTTACATGGCATTTGAGTTTGGAAAATTTTGAAATCAATGACTTTACTTTAGTTTTAATGGTGATGTCTATCATTAAAGAAGGAACATGGCTTTAATAACCAATTTACACACTTCAGAAATAAAAGAATTTAAAGTTGAAAGATGAAGCTTTTTCTTAGATACTGATCTCCTATTTTATTGTTAGAAAACTGAAACTTGTAAAGTAAATTTGAGGTGGTTATTTAATCACAGGGAGCTCTGGCAGTGTAGTGCCGAAAGCATTTGACTGCTAACCAGAAGGCTGGCAGTTCAAACCCACCAGCCACTCCTTGGAAGGAAGACTTCCGTAAAGATAC
>NW_006937838.1:1399-2256 GCF_000298275.1 Orycteropus afer afer | reverse complement strand
AGCAGAATGAACACAGGTTCACTCAGTCGGGAACCAACTCAATGGAGGCCAACAACAAAGAGCTTCAATTTTATTCCCCAGATAATAAGGAATCTGTGAATGTCTTTAATTTGGAAAAAGGAGTGGTTAATTTATATTTCCAAATTCTCACTCCCATGTCATGGGGAGGCTATATGACCAGGAAGAACATGGAGAATATACACCAGGATCTTTAGAAGCCACAACAATGCAGATGGCCATCTCTGGACATATTTCAAGGTAATAATACTCAGCAGTTGAAACCCAAAGACAATACCAGCAGGAACTGCTTACTGTCTCAGCGACCTTTCCACTTAACATTCATAATCTTGAAGTGCACAGCTGTCAGCAAGCACCTCTTCTAACGCAAAGGTCAACATGAAATAGCAATCTCAAGTAACATCTCAAAATGGCCTTTTGTGATTTGGCATAATTGCTTGCTTAAATGCTTGGGTATTACATTATCATATTTGGAGGTATGTTGTTGCTGCTATTACTCTATTTTTCCAATTCTTTTTCTAACATGTTGCTACTTTCCAATAGCTAAGAATTTTTGTGTGTAAAGAAGCTCCTAGACTCATTTTTTAGTATTTTGATTCCAGCATTATGGTGCATAATTTTAAACATCGAAAACAATTCAGAATTTAAAAAAAAAAGTATTTTGTGAGTTAGCACTTTCTATTCATTTGTCTATTGCTTCATTAATTCTGTAACTCATCAATCTATTCAGCCAACGCCAACTATGTGCAAGGCACTGTGGAAAGTAATGTTTTCAGAGATGGAAAAGCCCAGGTCCCTAACTGATGTGAATTTAGAGTGAATTGAAAGAGTGGTAAATT
>NW_006937838.1:0-422 GCF_000298275.1 Orycteropus afer afer | reverse complement strand
CATTGAATGAATTTCAGCCCTTCATCAAAGATCAACATCATAGATCACTTCTCTGTCATTTTGTCATATTATGGTGGCTGATGTGCTGCTGTAAGGCTGGAGGCTATGCCCCTGGTGATTCAAATACCACGAGGGTCATCCATGGAGGACAGATTTCAGCAGAGCTTCCAGACTAAAAGAGACTTGGAAGACAAAAGGTGTCATTTACTTCTCAAAGAACTAGCCAGTAAAAACCTTATGCATAACAGCAAAACACTGTCTGATAAATTATTGAAACACTTTATGAAAAGTCATGAAACATAGTCTTATATAGTGCCAGATGATGAGCCTTCACGTAGGAAGGCAGTTAAAATATGAGTGGGGAAGAGCTGCCTCCTCAGAGTAGTTGTTGTTGTTGTTGTTATGTGCCGTTGAGTCGGCCC
>NW_006937837.1:1656-2416 GCF_000298275.1 Orycteropus afer afer | reverse complement strand
GCTTCTGCAACCCTGTGAACCAACAGCCTGTGGTCTGACCTACTGATGTGGGTTCATCAACCCCTGCAACCACATGAGTCAGGAGAATCTCCAGTCTCATACTTGACCCATGGATTTGAGACTTGTCAGCCTCCACAACCATGTGAGCCATTTCCTTGAGATAAATCTCTCAATAGATAGATACATATGTACATAAATATGTACAGATAGATATATGCATCACTGGCTTGGATTCTCCAGAGAACCCAGCCTAAGACACCTTCATTAAACAAATATTTATTACATATTCATTATTTGCCCAGAACTGTGTTAAAAGCTAAGAATACTGAGCACATAAGAGGCTATCCTTGCTAGTTCATGATAAAGATATTTAGATATAATTGGAATATAAGATGACCAGGGATTATCATATAAAATGGAATTAGAGAGAAAGGAATAAACAAATATTCCTAACACCATGTCTACTACATTGTTGTTGTTGTACATAGCAGTTGTTAAATGAATATTTGTAAAATTAGTAACAACAACAATAATAAATACCTGATCTTGGCAGTGAGAGGAGAGTGATTAGAAAACTTTGGAGAAGAATTAGTATTTGAAGTAAACATTTAAAATCTAAGTTAATACTTACTACTTCCACCAATTAAGAGGTACTATGCTAATACTCATTTTTCCCAAACATGTGCACATTTTGTGGATGTTAGGGATAAATAGAGGAGACCTGGGTGCGCTAGAGAGGTAGAGAAGGCAATGTTCTGAA
>NW_006937837.1:0-566 GCF_000298275.1 Orycteropus afer afer | reverse complement strand
GTAGATATTGCTGTGAATCTTGACTCCACCACTTACTACCTGTGTCACTCAAGGTAATTCTTACATCTTCATATGTCTCCATTTCCTCATTGCAAAAGGAGAATAAGAGTTCCTACACCACAGAGTTGTTACAAGGATTATCTGAGAGCATATATGTAAAATATACTTCTTTTCCAAGAAAGAGGGAGATAGACTTTCTCTCTAAATAGCTGTTGCCTGATATAATGGAGGGAATGCCCTCCTTGCTGTGGGATGCATCTGATAACTAAGCTACCACTGCACTAACAAGGCCCACTTTCTATCAGAGATTTGCTCAGGAGGAAAAGAGCCATAAGTTAATGTCCAAGTTCACAATCTCAAAAAACAATTTTGCAAACCATTCAAATATCTCAAACAATCTTCATAGGTAGAACACAAGCTCAGTTATTTTCTAAGTGATTAGAATTTGCTGTTTGAGTTTCGAAGTCTTGTTTATGCTTATACTGACATATATGTCCCACCTGGCAAAGTGCTTTCACTCATTGAGTGCTTTGCTAGTCTTTGTGGAGGGATGAAGGTTGGTGGAC
>NW_006937836.1:1846-2578 GCF_000298275.1 Orycteropus afer afer | reverse complement strand
CCAATAATTACCTCTTCCCTGTGTCCATTTCTCCATGGACCCCTGCCCCCTGAGCTGTCTCCCTGTGCATAAACAGCCCTCTTTCTCCCATGATTGTTCTCTCCAAGAAGTATATCTACCTCAGGTAAATGTTCAACTCATATACCTGTCTATTGTTTGGCTGGAAGCCACAGGTATGGGTTCAATTCCAGACCTGAAGAGCAGCTAGGGGCCATAGTCTCAGAAGTTCCACCAAGCTCTATCAGACCACCAAACCTGGTACCCTCCCTTTTTTTGTACAAATGATTTTGAGTTTTGTTTCACATTGTTCTCCTTCTCTATCCAGGATCTCCTACATAGATGCCCCTTTGAGTGGTTGACAGTAGTAGCTGGACACCATCTAGTTCTTCTGGTCTCATAGTTATATAGGCTGCAAATCATATGGTGTACCAGTCATCAGGACTAATTATTTCCATGAATCTTTGGTTTCTTTTGTTCTTCTTTGCTCTGGATGAAGAGAGACTGATTGTTGCATCTAGATGTCTGCTTGCAATCTTTTAAGATCCCAGTTGCTACTCGCCAAAGTAGGAGGTGGAACAATGTTTTGTGTAGTATGTTATGCCAATTGAGTTTGATGTCCCCTGAGACTATAGCCCTGAGCCCACAGGTTCAACTACTCAGTTCCTCTGGGTAGCTGGCTGTGACCAAGAAGTGACTACAACCTTGTCCCTTGTCAGCTCTACTATACACCTG
>NW_006937836.1:0-1221 GCF_000298275.1 Orycteropus afer afer | reverse complement strand
ATTTCTAATTCCAACTTTTGAAGGAATCACCATACTGCTTTCCCCAGTGATTGTATCATTTTACAGTCCCACCAGCAGTGTATGAGAGTGCCAATCTCTCCGCATCCTTGCTAGCATTTGTTATTTTCTGCCTTGTTGAACTTTGCTACTAGTGCTGGAGCAACATGGTATCTCGTTGTTTTGATTTACTTCTCTCTAATAGCTAATGATTGTGAGCATTTCTTCATATGTTTGTTGGCCATCTACTGCCCATTTTTAAATTGGATTATTTGTCCTTTTGTTGTTGAGGTGTTGGAGTTTTCTATAAATTCTAAAGATAAGACCCTTGTCAGATATGTCATATTGCCAAATATTTTTTGCCAATCTGTAGGCTCTCTTTCGACTCCTTTGGAGAAGTCTTTAGAAGCACATAAAAATTTAATTTTTTAGAAGGTCCCATTCATCTAGTTTCTCTTTTGCTGTTTGTGCATTTTGGGTTATGTTGATAGTCTATTTATGCCATATATTAGGGCCCCTAAATTTGCCCCTGCTTTTTCCTTGAGGAACTTTATAGTTTTAGGTTTCACATTTAAGTCTTTGATCCCCCTGGAGTTCATTTTTTGTGTATGGTGTGAGGTACAAACCTTGTTTAAATTTTCTATAAATGGATCTCCAGTTTTGCCAGCATCATTTATTAAACAAACATTCTCTTTCCCATTTAATGGATTTTGGCCATTTGTCAAAGATTAGCTGACCATAAGTTGATTGATATATTTCTGGGTTCTCAATTCTATTCTGTTGGTCTATGTATCTGTCATTGCACCAATACCAGGCAGTTTTGACTATGATGGGTTTTGAGATCCAGCAGTGTGAGACTTCCTACTTTGTTCTTCTTCTTCAATAAGGCTTTGTTTATCCTAGGTCTCTTTCCTTTCCCTATAAAGTTAGTGATTTGTTTTTCTATATCCTTAAAAAATGTTGATGGGATCTGTATAGGGATTGCATTGAACATATAGATTGCTTTGGGTAGAACTGACATTTTCACAATGTTCAATCTTCCTATCCAAGAACATGGTATGTTCTTCCATTTATGCAGGTCTCTTATGGTTTCTTGAAGTAGTTTTTTATAGTTTTCTTTGTACAGGTCTTTTGCGTCCCTGGTAAGATTTATTCCCAAGTATTTTATTTTTTTGGTAGTTATTGTAAATGGTATTGATTTCCTTATTTCTTTTTCAGCAATCT
>NW_006937835.1:2686-3342 GCF_000298275.1 Orycteropus afer afer | reverse complement strand
CAGGCAGTTTTGACTATTGTGGCTATATAGTAGGTTTTGAGATCCGGCAATGTGAGACCTCCAACTTAGTTTTTCTTCTTCAATAGTACTTTGCTTATCCGAGGTCTCTTTCTTTTCCATATAAAGTTAGTGATTGGTTTTTCCATATCCCGAAAGAATATTGATGGAATCTGGATTGGGATTGCATTGTATGTATAGATTGCTTTGGGTAGAACTGACATTTTCACAATGTTCAATTTTCCTATACATGAGCATGGGATGTTCTTGTATTTATGTAGATCTCTTATGGTTTCTTGAAGTAGTTTTTTCTAATTTTCTTTGTACAGTTCTTTTGTGTCCCTGGTATGATTTATTCTAGCTTTTTGGTAGCTATTGAAAACAGTATTGATTTCCTTATTTCTTTTTCAACAATCTTTTCGCTGGTGTAGAGGAATCCAACTGATTTTTGGATGTTGGTCTCATATCTTGCCATGATGCTAAATCTCTCAATTAGTTCCAGTAGATTTTTGACTGAGTCTCTTGGGTTTTCTAGTTATAGGATCATATCATCAGCAAATAGGAATAGTTTGACTTCTTCCTTACCAATTTGGATGCCTTTGTTTTCCCTTTCTTGCCTTATGGCCCTGGCTAGGACTTCCAGTACAATGTTGAATAGA
>NW_006937835.1:0-766 GCF_000298275.1 Orycteropus afer afer | reverse complement strand
CCTTCTATTTTCTGTTTCATTGATTTCTGCTCGAATCTTGATTATTTCCTTTCTTCTGGTGACTGTAGGCTTTTCTTGCTGTTCTTTTTCTAATTTCCGGAGATGTTGGTTTAAAGTGTTGATTTTAGCTCTTTCTTCTTTTTTGATGTGAGCATTTATTGGTAAAAATTGGCCTCTGGTCACTGCTTTTGCTGTGTCCCAAAGATTCTGGTATGTTGTGTTTTCATTCTTGTTTGATTCAAGAAATTTTTGAATTTCAATTTTTATTTCTTCTCTTACCCAGTCTTTCTCAAGGAGGGTGTTGTTCAGTTTGCATGTGTTTACTCTTTTCTTGTTGATCTTCCTATTTTTGATTTCTCATTTGATTGATAGTATTATGATCTGAGAAGATGCTTTGCAGTATCTCGATGTTTTTAAATTTATTAAGGTTTGCTTTATGGCCTAACATATGGTTTATCATAGAAAATGTTCCATGTGCACTGGAGAAGAATGAATATTGTTCTGCTGTTGGTGAAGTGCTCTGTAGATGTCTATATGGCCAAGTTGGTCGATTGTATTCTTTAGCTCTTCTGCATCTTTGTTGAGTTTCTTTCTAGTTGTTCTATCTGTCAAAGAAAGTGGTGTATTAAAGTCGTCCTCCATGTCTATGGAGTCATATATTTGGCTTTTCAACTTTTTTAAAGTCTGATTCATATATTTTGGGGCTATTTCATTGGGTCCATAGATATTTATTATGGTTATATCTTCATGTTCAATTGATCCTTTA
>NW_006937834.1:2062-2563 GCF_000298275.1 Orycteropus afer afer | reverse complement strand
GCGCGCGCGCCTGCAGGAGCTGGTGCCCGGGGCAGGGAGCCGTGCACGCGACGAGGGATTCGGCCCCGCCCCTCGCGCGGCCCCCAGGCCAGGCCCCTCCCTCCTCCAGGCCTCAGTTTCCCTCCCCGTACCCGGCAGTTAGAGCTGCTGGAGGCGAGACCGCTGCTCCAGGAAACGTCACCCCAATCCGCTGCCCGTGGCTCCCGGCTGACAGCCCCTCCCACAGCCGGCCCGGACCTCTCTCAGCCTCGCCCTCTGGGAAGGGCCGGGAGGCGGGGTGGGCTGCTACGGGCCACAGCCCGGTGGGGCCTGGCTGGCTAGGGTGGCCACGTGGCCCTGAGTGCCAGCCCTGGGGCCCACCCTCCCTTGCTGGTGGTGTCCACACCTGCCTGTTGCCCTGAGCGGGCGGCACCGCTGGACCCCACTGCTCAGGTTCATGCCTGTGGCCGGTCCTGCGGCCGCTGTGGTGGACAGGTCTGGGCCCTGCCTCTGAGGGCGCTC
>NW_006937834.1:0-642 GCF_000298275.1 Orycteropus afer afer | reverse complement strand
TCATTCACTCACTCATTTATTCATTGAGTCTCCACCTCGTTTACTCATTCATTCGCCCATGTAATTTCCTCTGCACCCAGCATGTACCGAGGGGCTGAGGTGTGCCGGGTTCTGTGCTCAGCTCATGAAGGGCCCCTGCCCTGGGTGGTCGGTGTTCGCCCTGGCCTCTGCCCGTGTTGTCAGAGAGCAGGGTGACACCCGGCCAGCACTGGCAGCGGGCACCCCTGGGAGGGGGAGTTTGCCTCAACACGTCCCCTTGGAGTCAGGAAACGGGAACCTTTTCCTACAGCCATCAGTCATTGGTATGTGCACATTTGGTCCCCGGCCATGTGGCCTCTGTGGAAACTAGAGTCCTGGGGGGCGGGATGGGAGTGCAGGGAGGGAGTTCAGGGAGGCTTCCCTGGAGCCCCAGGACGAGGCCCCAGCCTGGCCACACCACGCCTCCTGCCTGCTGAAATCTCACTGGGGAGCTGGCTCAGCCTTGGCCTTCCTGCCCACCCACCCAGCCTGCCCGTGGTCCCCAGTGGGCTAGCGATGTCTGGAGGGTCCCCATGGGGTCACATGGTCCATCAAGTCCTCGCAGCTGTGTGGGCCTCGGGCCCGTGTCCTGGAGCCACCCCAGCCCCTGCCGGGTCAGCTCCC
>NW_006937833.1:2760-3341 GCF_000298275.1 Orycteropus afer afer | reverse complement strand
AGAGCACTTCACCCAACAGCAGCACAATATACATTCTTCTCCAGTGCACATGGAAATTTTTCTATAATAGACCATATGTTAGGCCATAAAGCAAGACTTAATAAACTTAAAAACATCAAAATACTCAAAGCATCTTCTCAGATCACAGTGCTATCAAATCAGAAATCAACAATTGGAAGATCAACAAAAAAAGAGTAAACACATGGAAACTGAACAACACCCTCCTTGAAAAGAACCGGGAAAGAGAAGAAATCAAAGTTTAAGTTCGAAAATTCCTTGAATCAAACGAGAATGAAAACACAACATACCAAAATGTTTGGGACACAGCAAAAGCAGTGATCAGCACCAATTTATCACAATAAATGCACACATGAAAAAAGAAAACAGAGCCAAAGTCAACACTTTAAATCAACATCTCCAACAATTAGAGAAAGAACAGCAAGAAAAGCCTACAGTTACCAGAAGAAAGGCAATAATCAAGATTCGAGCAGAAATCAACGAAACAGAAAATAGAAGGGCTATAGAAAAAATCAACAAGACCAGGAGTTGGATTTTTGAAAAGATCAATAAAATTGACAAAC
>NW_006937833.1:0-492 GCF_000298275.1 Orycteropus afer afer | reverse complement strand
ATGGAAGAACACCCCATGCTCGTGAATAGGAAGATTGAACATTGTGAAAATATCAGTTCTACCCAAAGCAATCTACACATTCAATGCAATCCTAATCCAGATCCCACCAACATTCTTTAGGGATATGGAAAAACAAATCACTATTTTATATGGAAAGGAAAGAGACCTCGGATAAGCAAAACACTATTGAAGAAGAAAAGCAAAGTAGGAGGTCTCACATTGCTGGATCTCAAAACCTACTATACAGCCACAGTAATAAAAAATGCCTGGTATTGGTTTAGTGACAGATACATAGACAATGGAATAGAATTGAGAACCCAGAAATAGATCCATCGACCTATGGTCAGCTGATCTTTGATAAAGGCCAAAAATCCATTAAATGGGAAAGAGAATGTTAGTTTAATAAATGGTGCTGGCAAAACTGGAGATCCATTTGCATAAAAATGAAACAAGATCTGTACCTCACACCATACACAAAAACAAACTCCAGAT
>NW_006937832.1:1491-2090 GCF_000298275.1 Orycteropus afer afer | reverse complement strand
ATAGGAGGAAATAAAAAGCACCTAAAACAGTAAATATTTGCCTAAATAAAAATAATAAATTGTACTTCTCTTAATTTTGTTAAAATAATATATAGATTTAAATCAAAATGTATCTTTTTTATTGTAGGTTTTATGACTTATGTAGACATATATGACAACAATAGCACAGAAGACAAGGAAGGTAAAACTATTTCAGTCAAAGTCATTTTATATGAGTTAATACAATAGTAACTCTCAGTAGGCTGTCATAAGCTAAGCATATAGTTTCTATAGCTTATATAATGACTACATAAACCACTAGAAAAGCACAGTTATAGCTAAAAGTTCAGTGGAGGAAGTAAAACAGTCAATAAAATATTTTATTAACTAAAAAAGCAGGAAAGAAGATTTAAACAATTTAAAAAATTAGACAACTAAGAAACAAATTATAAAATGATAGACCTAAATCTAAATATATCAAAATTGTATTAAAAATGAATTGACTAAAATATCACAACTTACACAAAAATTGGGAGCTCTGGTAGCATAGTGGCTAAGACACTTGCCTGCTAACCAGACGGCTGGCGGTTCAAACCCACCAGCCACTCCTCGGAAGGAAG
>NW_006937832.1:0-646 GCF_000298275.1 Orycteropus afer afer | reverse complement strand
TCCAACAAATTTGAAAATCTGGAAGAAATGGACAGATTTTTGGAAACACACCACTTACCTAAACTACCATAGACTGACGTGGAAAAGTTGAATAGATCCATAACAAAAGAAGAAATTGAACAGGTCATAAAAAAATTACCAACAAAAAAAAAATGGCCTGGCCTAGATGATTGCACTGGGGAATTCTACCAAACATTCAAAGAACTGACACCAATCCTGCTCTAACTATTCCAAAACATAGAAAAGGATGGAATCCTCCCTAATTCATTTTATGAAGCAAACACAACCTTGATACCAGAACCAGGCAAAGACATAACTCAAAAGGAAAACTACAGACCAATATCCCTCATGAATATAGATGCAAAATTCTTCAACAAAATCCTAGCCAATAGAATCCAACAACATGTCAAAAAAATAATACATTATGACCAAGTGGGGTTCATATTAGGTATGTAAGGATGGTTCAACATTCAAAAAACAATCAACATTGCCCATCACATGAATTAAACAAAGGAAAAGAACCACATGGTCATATCAATTGATGCAGAAAAGACATTTGATAAAATCCAATATCCATTCCTAATCAAATATCTCAGCAAAATAGGAATAGAAGGGACATTCCTCAACATAATAAAGGGCATCTATG
>NW_006937831.1:1757-2352 GCF_000298275.1 Orycteropus afer afer | reverse complement strand
AATGATTTTGAGTGTTGTTCTACATTGTTCTTCCACTCTATCCAGGATCTCCTACATAGATCTCCCTCCGAATGGTTGAAAGTGGTAGCCAGGCACCATCTAGTTCAACTGGTCTTCTAGTCATATAGATTGAGGATCACATGGTGTACCAGTCCCTTGGACTAATTGTTTCCATGTGTCTTTGGTGTTCTTCATTCTTCTTTGTTCCGAATGAGGAGAGACCTATCATTGCATCTAGATGGTTGCTTACAAGCTTTTAAGATCCCAGTAGCTACTTACCAAAATAGGATGTAGAACAATGTTTTTGTGTAGTATGTTATACCAGTTGAGCTTGATGTCCCCTGCGAGCATGGTCCCAAGCCCACAGGTCCAACTACTCGTTCCATCTGGGTAGCTGGCTGGGGCCAAGAAGTGACTACAAACTTGTCCCTTATCAGCTTTACTATATACCTAGAAATTCTTACAGAACATACAAATACCCTTGTAGAAACATCATCTGCCAATCCTGTATATGGTCATGGGCATACTCTTCCCTGCATAGACATACCTAATTGTTCAGTCTGTCTACGCATCTATCTACCCATAGGTCAATGTT
>NW_006937831.1:0-757 GCF_000298275.1 Orycteropus afer afer | reverse complement strand
GAACAATGTTTTGTGTAGTATGTTATGCCAATTGAGCTTTATGTCCCCTGCAACTATGGTCCCAAGCCCACAGGTTCAACTACTTGGTCCCTCTGTGTAGCAGGCTGTGACCAAGCAGTGACTACAACATTGCCCCTTGTCAGCTCTAGTCTACACCTGGGGATTCAGATCATACACGTAAACTTATAGGACCATTGTCTGCCAACCCTATACATGTTCTTGTGTACATTCCCCGCTTCATAGACATACCTACTAGTTCAGCCTGTCCACCCATCTATCCACCTGTATACCCATGTTTGCCTTCACAGACAACATCATACTATATGTGCAAAAGGGTTCATTTTTGTTGTCTGTACCTCCCACGTACCTCTCGATGTCTTTCTCTTTCTCAATGCCACTATTGATGATTCACATTTGGTGCATTGCCCTTCTCTTCACCCAAACCAATACTTATCTCTATCTATCTAATAGTGTTCCCTCCCCTCCCCTCCCACCCCTGGTAACCAACAAAGAAAATGTTCTTCCATAGATAAATATTTCCTTGACTTTTACAATAACAGACTAATACAATATCTGTCCTTTTGTGATTGACTTCTTTCACTCAGCATAATGTCTTCCAAGTTCATCCACGTTATGAGGTGTATTGCAGATTCTACATTATTCTTTAGGGTTGCATAGTATTTCATTGTGTGTATATACAATAGTTTGGTTATCCATTCCTCGGTTGAAGGACACTTAGGTTGTTTCCATCTTTTGG
>NW_006937830.1:1478-2384 GCF_000298275.1 Orycteropus afer afer | reverse complement strand
GGAAGTAGGATTGCCCAACCTTCCTTCTGAGGAGGAGCTGGTGGGTTTGAACCGCCAGCCTTCTGGTGAGCAGTCAAGTGCCTTAGAAAACTTAAACACCAAAAAGACAACCAACCCAATTGAAAAATGGCCAAAAACTTGAACAAGAACTTCACTAAAGACGATATACTGGCAGCAACAAACACATGAAGAATTGCTAGCAATCATTAGTCATTAGAGAGATGCAAATCAAAACAACAGCAATGAGATATCATCTCATCCCAGCAATAACAGCAAAGTTCAAAAGGACAGAAAATAAGAAATGCTGGTGAGGTTGTAGGGAAACAGGAACTCTTGTGCACTGCTGGTGGGATTGTAAAATGGTACAACCATTCTGGTATACGGTGTGGCATTTCCGTAAGAAATTGAAAATAGAAGTACCAATTGACCCAGCAATTCCATTACTAGGAATATATCCTAAAGAGGTGAGAGGCAGCACATGAATAGACATATGCACACCTATGTTCATTGTAGCACAATTCATTAGAGCAAAAAGATGGAAACAACCTAAATGCCCATCAACAGATGAGTGGATAACCAAATTATGGTACATGTAGAAAATGGACTATTATGTTACATTAAAGAACAATGAGGAATATTTGAATCATCTCACAATGTGGATGAGCCTGGAGGACATTATGTTGGGTGAAATAAGTCAATTGCAGAAAGACAAGTACTGTATAAGGCCATTACTGTAAAAAAACAAAAAAAAGGGGATTTCCAGTAAGATGGTGGACTAGACAAAAAGACTGCACAGACCCTCTTCAACAATGAAAAGGGAAACCAATTAACACAGACACAGAAGATAATCCTGGACCCCTGAGCCTTGAAGGAAAGGATATAGAAGTGGACTAAACCCCAACTAAC
>NW_006937830.1:0-743 GCF_000298275.1 Orycteropus afer afer | reverse complement strand
TTTTTTTCCCCTTTTTTCTTGTGGTTAACCCCGTTGTTTTTCTTTTTGCATTTTTCCCATTTTTTTCCTTCATTATCTTCCTTCTCTACCTTTTTTCTCTTAGTGCCCTATCCCCAGATATTGCAGGTTTTCTTGTTTTTTTCTTCTTCTTTTTCCCTTTTTTATTTTTTTGATTACTGTTGCTGTGTGATTACATGGTATGTTTTTTGTCCAGGTGCTTTTAGTTTTTTGATCATTATTCAGTTGTAATTTTTGTCTAACTGAGTGGGAGACAATAGTCTGCATAAGACACAACTACACCCATACCTCCTGCAACCTCACTTACTGAGTGAGAGCCACTACCTCCTTCTCCACCAGTGGGCTAATGGTAAAAAACCACCAAGAAGAACCGGAATCAACCTTTGGCTCCTGTTCACAAACAGTTGACAGAGATCTAAACATAACAATGCCACGATGCCTTGGAAACAGCAGACCATCACAGTCCACACAAAGAAGCAGGATAAAAAGTGATAAAAACAAGGGATCAGGATACAAACCCAGAACACATCCCTGAGGAAGAAGCAGCATTGGAACTCTCTGATAAGGAATTCAAAAGAAGTATCCTTAGGTATCTTCAAAGGCTTGAGAGACAGCCCAACAAAAATACAGAAAAAACTTAGAAGAATTTTAGAAGAAAATACAAGAACAAAATGACAAAATAAATGAAAAATTAGAAATGATTCTAAATCTACAGATAGAAATCC
>NW_006937829.1:2797-3390 GCF_000298275.1 Orycteropus afer afer | reverse complement strand
GTTTTCAACTTAATTAGAAAAGTGAACAATTTTACAAAGATAAAACAAAGATGCTTGAATGGATAGAAACAAGGATGATAATTGGGTAGATTATAATGTGGGAAACATAACAACCTCAGCTAAAATAGAGTATGTAAGAGGTTACGTTGGTGTTCACTGTATAAATCTTTTATCTTCACTATATCTTTAAAATTATTACTAATAAAAAAAGAGGTACAAATAGAAATAAATGAACATGTTGCAAGAGATATAGCAGTTACATTGCAAATTTACAAGAATAGTTTTAGTGTTTTCAAGTTAATGAATAGAAAATTCCATAACCTGCAAGTTTAAATTTCAAAAATAACTCTATAGCAAAACATGGGATAAGGTGAAATTTCTGCTCAAGAAATAAAATAAAATTGAATATATCATTATTATCTTAAAAATAAAAGAAAAAGATTTTTCAAATTTAAATTTTTCAACCTAAAATGGAGTACAGCATACAATTCTGTAAATAGATTTTAATATACATTTATTTGTAAAACACAATGCCAAATCTGTCATTTGGGATCGTTGGAAACATTTGGGTAATGTGATCAGCCTATGAGTAT
>NW_006937829.1:0-742 GCF_000298275.1 Orycteropus afer afer | reverse complement strand
CTGGTATTCTTTGCTTTGAGCCAAGATCCATCTGACATCAGCAATGATATCTCTCATTCCACATCCTCTTCTGAATCCAGCTTGCATTTCTGGAATTTTCTGTCAATATACTGCTGCAACCATTTTTGAATTAGCTTCAGTAGGATTTTACTTGCATGCCATATCAATGATATTGTTCAATAATTTCCACATTTTTTCTTTGGAATGGGTACAAGTATGGATCTCTTCAAGTCAGTTGGCCAGGTATCTGTCTTCCAAATCTCTTGGTATAAATGATTGAGTGCCTTCAGTGGGGCATCCATTTGTTGAAAGATCTCAATGTGTATTCCATCAATTCCTGGAGCCTTGTTCTTCACCAGTTCTTTCAGTGCAGCTTCAACTTCTTCTTTCAATATTTTGGCTCTTGAATATATGCCACCTTCTGAAATGGATCATGATCAACCAGTTCTTTTTGTTACAATGACTCTGCATATTCCTTAAATCTTATTTTGATGCTTCCTGCATCATTCAATATTTTGGCCACAGAATCTTTCAATATTGCATCTCAAGGCTTAATTTTTTTTCCTCTGTTCTTTCTGCTTGAGAAATGGTTTTCTAACTCCAGGTCTTTGCACATTTCATTATAATAATTGTCTTTGTCTGCTCAAGCTGCTCTTTGAAATCTTCTGTTCAGCTCTTTTATCTTGTCATTTCTTCCATTTCTTTAGCTACTCTTCCCTCAACGGCAAGTTTCAGAGTCTTT
>NW_006937828.1:2072-2554 GCF_000298275.1 Orycteropus afer afer | reverse complement strand
TAGCCTGAGACCAGAAGTACTAGATAGTGCCCAGCTACAGCTACCAGCCACTCTGACTGAGATCATAGTAGTAGGTTCTGTGTAGAGTGGGAGAAAAAATGTAGAACAAAATTCAAATTCATAATAAAGACCTTACTTACTAGTCTGATAGAGCTTGGTGGAACCTGAGACTGTGGCTCTTAAATACCCTTCAAACTTGGAACTGAACCCACTCCTGCAGATCGCATTATTAGGCAGACAATAGACAAGTCTATAATGTGGACAGTAACACCCAAGAAGAATGGGTACCTCAGAACAATCAAACATAGGAGACCAAAAGGTTACCATTTTCCCAAAAGCAAAGTTCAGAGGCAGGAAGGGGCAAGAAGGATAGGCAAATAGAAACAAGGAGCACAGGGAGGGAGGGGGAAGGTGCTGTCACATTGAGGGGATTGCAACTAATGTCACAAAACCAGGTGTATATAACTTGTTGAATGGGAAAC
>NW_006937828.1:0-813 GCF_000298275.1 Orycteropus afer afer | reverse complement strand
TCCTTCCGAGGAGTGGCTGGTGGGTTTGAACCGCCAGCCGTCTGGTTAGCAGGCAAGTGTCTTAGCCACTATGCTACCAGAGCTCCCTCACAAGCACTAGGGTGGCTATAATAAAAAAAGAGATAATACTAAACAAAGAGTTACCATATGACCAAACACTTCTATAACTAAATATATAGCCAAACTAATTGAAATCAGATATTCAAAAAAATACTTGTACATAAATCTTTTTATCAGCATTATACATAAGATCCAAAAAATGGAAATAATATAAATGTGGTATATCCATACATTATTCACTAAACATTATTCAGTAACAATACTGATGTGTGCTACAACATGGATGAACCTTGAAAACATTGTGCTAAGTGTAAGAAGCCATTGATACATTTCATTATTCCATTTATATAAAATGTCTAGAATAATTAAATCTGTAGAAATACAAAGTAGATTAGGCTTTCTACTAGTAGATTAGCCTGGGAGAGGGAGAAAGAAAGTGACTGCTAAAAGGTTTGGAGTTTCTTTTGGGGATGGTGAGAATGTTCTAAAATTGGTTGTACTGATGATTGCACAACTCTGTGAATGTACTAAAAGCTATTGAACTACACATGTTAAATGAGTGTATTGTATGGTATGTGCATTATATCTCAATAAAGCTGTTAACCAAAAAAAAAAGGAAGGTAAATGGACCTAAATACAAGTAAAGTTTCCATATAAAGTTAGTGATTGGGTTTTCCGTGTCCTTAATCAGCCAATTACCAGTAGGTATTTTGTAATACCTAGAACAACCATCCACTATAAACAAATAAAGAA
>NW_006937827.1:1904-2688 GCF_000298275.1 Orycteropus afer afer | reverse complement strand
TTCAATTTCTTCTTTTGTGATGGGCCTGTTCAACTTTTCAGATCAATCTGTGTTAGTTTAGGTAAGTGGTGTGTTTCTAGAAATCTGTCCATTTCTTCCAGATTCTCGAATTTGTTGGAGTGCAGTTCTTCATGTTGTTGTTGTTGTTGTTATGTGCTGTGGAGTCGGACCCAACTCATAGCGACCCCTCCTTGGGTTTCTAAGGCAGTATCACTGTGGAAGTAGATTGCTCAGTCTTCCTTCCAAGGAGTGGCTGTTGGGTTTGGACTGCCAGCCCTCTGGTTAGCAGTCAAGTGCCTTAGGCACTATCCTGATATTATCCTTTTTTTTTGGTTGGTTCTGTTGTGATATCACCCATTTCGTTTCTTCTCCATGTTATTTGTATTCTCTCCATCTTTTGCTTTGTTAAATTTGTCAGTGGTTTGTCAATTTTATGATCTTTTCAAAAAACCAACTTCTGATCTTGTTGATTTTTTCCATTGCCCTTCTATTTTCTGTTCCATTGATTTCTGCTTGAATCTTGATTATTTCCTTTCTTCTGGTGACTGTAAGCTTTTCTTGTTCTTTTTCTAATTGTTGGAGATGTTAGTTTAAGGTGTTGATTTTGGCTCTTTCTTCTTTTTTGATGTGTGCATTTATTGCTTTTACTTATCTGATCACAGCTTTTGCCGTGTCCCAAAGATTTTGGCATGCTGTGTTTTCATTCTCATTTGATTCAAGGAATTTTTGAATTTCAATTTTTATTTTTTCTCTTACCCACTCTTTCTCAAGGAGGGTATTGTTC
>NW_006937827.1:0-464 GCF_000298275.1 Orycteropus afer afer | reverse complement strand
ATTCTATCTTGCAACTCTCTTAACTTCCTCATCATTTAGAAGTTCTGTAACTACACAGTATTTTCCCTCTTTTTGTTTGTAGTTGTCCTCACTTGGCAATTGATGTCTCTGGTTCCCTGTTTAAAATCTTGTAAGCTCATTTTACTTTGGATATCTCCATAGCTGCGGTTTCTGGGTTATGTCATCTTGTGTATTAGTCATCGGTTGTTATTTGTATTTTTGGTTCTCTGTTCAAAGGACTCCCTTTGGCATCTCTTGAAGGTTGGTCTGGTTTTAACAAATTCCCTTAGTTTCTGCTCATCTGGAAATCTCCTAATTTCACCATCATATTTGAGGGACTATTTTGCCGGGTATATAATTCTTGGTATATACCATTCCATTGCCTTCTCGCAGGCACGGTCTCTGCTGAGAAATCAGAGTTTATTCTTACTGGCTGTCCTTTGTAGGTAACTTTTTGTTTTTCC
>NW_006937826.1:1668-2385 GCF_000298275.1 Orycteropus afer afer | reverse complement strand
GGCCACACTTCCTTTCACCAAGCAGGTATAGGTTGTAGTAACAAGAAAAATGTCATACCTTTTCAGTCTTGCAGGCCCCGAGTGTCCTTGGGGTTACACCACTTGGGAATGTCCAAGCCGTTTGTGCCGTCAAGTGCGTTCAGGTCCCTGCCAGACCACAGCTCCGTATGTCTCCTTTTTTGGTATTTTCACACAAATTCTTCTGCTAGTTGGGGTTTAGTCTACTTTTGTACCCTTCCCTTCAAGGCTCAGCGGTCCAAGATTATCTTCAGTGTCTGTTCAATTGGTTTCCCTTTTCTTTGTTGAAGAGGGTCTGTGCAGTCCTTCTGCCTAGTCCACCATCTTGCTGGAACTCTCCTCTTTGAAACCTTTACATGTTGTTGTTGTTGTTGTTAAGTGCCATCGAGTCATCTCCAACTCATAGTGACCCTATGCACACCAGAACAAAACAGCGTTGGGTCCTGAGCCAGCTCCATGATTCTTGCTACACTTGAGCCTATCACCGCCACCACCACGTCAATCCACCTTGTTGAGTGCCTTCCCCTCTTTCGTTGACCCTCCACCTTACCAAGAATGACATCCTTCTCAGGGAATGGTCACTTCTGACAACATGGCCAAAATATGTGAGATGATGTCTGGCCATTCTTGCCTCCAAGGAGCATTCTGGCTGCACTTCCTCCAGGACAGACCTGTTAGTTGTTTAGGCAGTCCATGGTA
>NW_006937826.1:0-625 GCF_000298275.1 Orycteropus afer afer | reverse complement strand
TCAGTAAGATTTTACTTGCATGTGATATTAATGATATTGTTCAATAATTTCCACATTCTGTGGGATCACCTTTCTTTGAAATGGGTACAAATATGCATGTCTTCCAGTCAGTTGGCCAGGCAGCTGTCTTCCAAATCTTCTGGCATAACCAAGTGAGTGCCTCCAGTAGGATATCCATATGTTGAAATATCTCAATCAGTATTCCGTCAATTCCTGGAGGCTTGTTCCTCGCCAATTCCCTCAGCACAGCTTCAACCTCATCCCTCAATACCATTTGTTCTTGAATATATGCTACCCCCTGAAATGGATGAAGAGCGACCATTTCTTTTTGGTACAGTGACTCTATGTATTCCTTCCATCTTGTTTTGATACTTCCTGCATCATTCAATATTTTGCCCATGTTGTTATTTGTTGTTAGGTGCCATTGAGTCGTTTCCCACCCATAGTGACCCCATGCACACCAGAACAAAATACTGCCCGATCCCGTGCCAGTTCCACAATCCCTGCTATACTTGAGCCCATCATTGCAGCCACCATGCCAATCTATCTTGTTGAAGGCCTCCCCCTCTTTTGTTGACCCTCCATCCTACCAAGCATGACATCCTTCTCCAAGGAATGGTCCCTT
>NW_006937825.1:2643-3482 GCF_000298275.1 Orycteropus afer afer | reverse complement strand
AAAAAAAAAAAAAAAAAAAAAGGGGCATTTAGAAGCAATCAACCCTAGGAAATGCCCTCGAGACCAGAAGAACTGGATGGTGCCTGGCTACCAATTCCATCCACTCAGGAAAGGATCAAATATGGAGACCCTATATAGAGTGGGAGGAAAAACGTGGAACAAAATCCATAGACTCAATAATGACCAGAATTACTAGTCAGATGAAATCTGATGAGACTCCCAATACTATGGCCTTGAAATACATTCAGTGCCTGGAATAAAACTCTCAGCCCAATAGTTAACAAGATGTACATGTAGACCACTCAACCTAGTATGCCGCACCCACACACTCAATGGTAATACATCTCTCAGAGCAATAGACCATGGGACACCAAAGGACCAGCATTCAAACTGAGGAAATGCAGGACAAGCAGGAGTGCATAATTATGAGGGGCACAGGGGTAGGGTTGCAGGGTAGGGAGGGGAGGAGACTGGGATAGGGTTGGACATGGTGAATGGGGAATGAAATTAAACACGTGATGTTGAATGTAAAACAAGCTCTTAAAAAAGAAAAAAAAAGAACCTGTTTCAGACTGCAAGATGCAAAAGAAAAATAGGCTTAGCCTGAGTTTAATACAGGCATACCTCTAAGATATTGTGAGCTTGCTTCCAAACCACCAAAATCAAGCTACTCTCTCAATAAAACAAGTCAGACAATTTTTTTGGTTTCCCAGTGCATATTATGTTTACATTATACTGTGGTCTATTAAGTGTGTAATGGGAGCTCTGGTAGCATAGTGGCTAAGGCACTTGACTGCTAACCAGAAGGCTGGCAGTTCAAACCCACCAGCCACTCCTCG
>NW_006937825.1:0-563 GCF_000298275.1 Orycteropus afer afer | reverse complement strand
GGTTTCCGAGGCAGTATCACTATGGAAGTAGGATTGCCCAACCTTCCTTCTGAGGAGTGGCTGGTGGGTTTGAACCGCCAGCCGTCTGGTTAGCAGGCAACTGTCTTAGCCACTATGCTACCAGAGCTCCCCAGATTGGCATAGACAATGGCAATAGTAGCACCTGCAGGAGAAAAAGCAGCCCTGGGAGAGAGGAAGGGGCACACATGGGGCAGCTCTAAGATCCTCAGTGGGAGCTCAGCTTGCCCATCCATCCTGAAGCCCATCCCTGCAGCATATGCATAAATATTAACTCTCTGCCTCATTATCTATCTATGTATATCTATACATATACATACACATACACACACACACACACACACACATATATATATATTCTGGTTAGCAGTCTCAGGCATTTGACTGCTATCCAGAAGGCTGGTGGTTCAAACCAACTAGCCACACCTTGGAAGGAAGATTGGGCAATCTGCTTCCATAGAGATACAGCCTTGGAAACCCAAGGAGGGGTTGCTGTAAGTCAGAAGAGTCAGAATCTACCTGACGGCAGTGAGGTGTTTTTTTTT
>NW_006937824.1:2986-3733 GCF_000298275.1 Orycteropus afer afer | reverse complement strand
GGAAGATATCAACAAATCAATAATGGCTGTGGAAAAGAATAAAAATAAAGTTACAGATAGAATAGCTGCAGTCACAACATAAGCAAAAATAAAATATTAAAAAATAAATACAACAGACTGTTTTATAAAATTAAGATTTACTGCATTTTTTTGAGAGGTAACATATGGGTAGTTGCCAAAATATTTAGTCTGGTTTAGAGATCGAGGCTTCAGTAAATAGAAAGGAAAGTAAGATTTAGTTTGCATTATTGAATATTTAAAGTGGATCCAAGACTGTGCTAAGGTTTTTGCATATTATATGTCACTGAAGCACCATTATTTCATTTGCTAAATGAAGAATTAAGCCACAGAGTGATTACGTCTGTATGTCTACAAACGAGTGCTTTTTCTACCATTTCACTTTGCTCTCATCTGTTCTACCAGAGAAGCATCGAATGGTTTTATGTGACATTATGTTTTTGGATGTCAGTCTTGCCTACACTCTTTTTAAAGAATTCTCCTCTTACCCCTGCTGAGAGGTTGCCAGGTCACATAACCCATATCACCTTAGCCTCCCTCCTCAACTGAGTGGGTAAGTGTGTACATCTGCCCCAAAAGAAATTTTCTGTGGCCTGGCTCAAGAAAAATAATCTGGATCAGTCAGATTGCTTTCTTGGGAACATGAATTTGAAAAAATGAGAGGCAAGTGTCCACTATCTGTGGGTTTTGAAGCAGAAAATTTATGAAGCTGAGCTTGGGAGAGTTAGG
>NW_006937824.1:0-571 GCF_000298275.1 Orycteropus afer afer | reverse complement strand
CATGTTTTCCTGTAAGTGTATGAATATTTTCAGGCATACATGAGCAGTTAGATTTCTGTATTTGGACAGACAGGATAAAATATGCTAAATAGTTTTAAGGTTTTGAGCAGGAGGAAGAAATATGACTAAACGTTAACTCTGACCCCAAACGGGTATAAGGTTACTTTAACAAGTTGTTCTTAGAGACTCTTTATTAATAGTTCCCATGCTCTGAGGACATAATCTCAGTTCTCTAGGCTGTGTGACCATACACCCTTTACTCCAGGAGGTATCTTGTGGACCTTTGGATATGTTGTTTACCACTGTCCCAATCATCTTCATGAAGCTTGAGGTTTTGCAGTTCTTCACACAGAGGTCACTGCCAGACTGATGTCAATCTCTCCTGTCATTGGTTTTCTTTGGTTGATGATCTGTTGAACACTTTCCAGAAGGATGGGACTGTCACTGTCAAGATTTCTTTTCCATTTTCTTCCTGGTCTTCTCTAGGGGCCTCGCTCTCTGGCCAGGAGTGAGCATTTTCATTATTTTGTGTCTAGCTACTAAGAGAGAGCTATGGGAGTGGTACTTGTGC
>NW_006937823.1:1263-2436 GCF_000298275.1 Orycteropus afer afer | reverse complement strand
ATACCAAAACAATACAAAAACCCTGTGACACTACCATCCCTGACCTACTGGGTTTGGAGAATTCTTCTGGCATATTTCAGACTGAAGAAATGTATATAGTACTGATATGCACAACTTGTTGTTGTTGTTTGCCATTGAGTCGGCCCCGACTCATAGCGACCCCTCCTTGGGTTTCTGAGGCCGTATCACTACGGAAGTAGGATTGTCCAACCTTCCTTCCGAGGCACAACTTAGTAGATAATAATAAATGAATTAAAGCAAAATTCAAAAAAAAGAAAGTCCATATAAATAGAACTAACAGGGATTAAAATTATGATCACTTCTTAGGCACAGTCAAGCACCCTGATGGAGCAAGTAGTTGAACCTGTGGGCTCGGGACCATGGTCACAGGGGACATCAAGCTCCACTGGCATAACATACTAGTGTCTAAGGCACTTGACTACAACCAGACGGCTGGAGGTTCAAACCCATCAGCCACTCCTCGGAAGGAAGATGGGCAATCTACTTCCGTAATGATACTGCCTCAGAAACCCACGGAGGGGTCGCTATGATTCGGGTCCGACTCGACAGCACATAACAACAGCAACAACTACACAAAAACATTGTTCTACATCTTACTTTGGTGAGTAGCGACTGTGGTCTTAAAAGCTTACAAGTGGCCATCTAGATGCAACAATGGGTCTTTCCTGGTCCAAAGCAAAGAAGAATGAAGAAAACCAAAGATGTATGGAAACAATTAGTCCAAGGGACTAGTGGACCATGTGAACCTCAGCCTACATGACCATGAGAGCAGAAGAACTAGATGGTGCCTGGCTACCACTTTCAACAACTCAGAAAGGGATCAGCGCATGAGATCTTGTAGAATGGGAGAACAATGTGGGAAAAGCTCAAAAATCATTTTAAAAAGAAGAAGAAGAAGACCAGGTTTACTGATCTGATACTGGTGAGACCCCTAAGACTATGGCCCCTAGTTACCCTTCAGGTCTGGAATTGAACTCACTCCTGTGGTTTCCAGCCTAACAGTAGACAGGCATATAGGGTGAACATTTGCATTAGGTAGATACACTCCTTAGAACAGTCAATCATGGGAGAACAGAAGGGCAGTATTTGCACAGGGAGATAGTTCAAGGGACAAGAATATGTAGGAAAGAAGGACACAGGGAAGAGGTAACT
>NW_006937823.1:0-858 GCF_000298275.1 Orycteropus afer afer | reverse complement strand
ACCCACCAGCCACTTCTTGGAAGGAAGATGGGGCAATCTACTTCCGTAGTGATACTGCCTCGGAAACCCAAGGAGGGGTCGCTATGAGTCGGGTCTGACTTGATGGCACTTAACAACAACAACAACATGGACAGCTAATCTTTGACAAAGGGCTAGAATTCATTAAATGGAGAAAAGACAATCTCGTTAACAAATGGTGCTGGTAAAAATATATATCCATTTGCAGAAAAATGAAACAAGATCTGTACCTCACACCATACACAAAAAACAACTCTAGATGGATCAAAGATCTAAATGTAAAATCTAAAAGTATAAAGATCATCAAAGAAAAATAGGGGCAAACTTAGGGATGCTAATATATGGCATAAATAGACTGTCAAGCATAACCAAAAATGCAGAGGTAGCAGAAGATAAACTAGATGAGACTTGAAAATTAATTCTTCTGTGTATTAAAATACTTTCCAAAAGCTTAAAAGCAGAACTTGCAGATTGGGAAAAAATATCTGGCTATGAAATATCCAACAAGGAATGTATTTCTAAAATTTACAAAATACTCAACACCTCAACATAAAAAAAAAAAATCCAATTGAAAAATGGGCAGAGGACATGAACAGACACTTCACCAAAGAAGAAGATATTCAAGTAGCCAACAAACACATGAAGAAATTAGCCATTCGAGGGATGCAAACCAAAACTGCAATGACATATTGTCTCACCCCAACAGTAATAGCAAAGGTCAACAAGACAGAAAACAACAAATGTTGGCGAGAGTGTGGAGAATTTGGAACTCTCATACACTGCTGGTGGGACTGTAAAATGGTGCAACCACTGTGGACAATACATAGTCTTTCCTTTAAA
>NW_006937822.1:0-2497 GCF_000298275.1 Orycteropus afer afer | reverse complement strand
AAAAAAACTAACAGATCTGTCCTGGAGGAAGTGCAGCTGGAATGCTCCTTGGAAGTGAGAATGGCCAGACTTCGTGTCACTTTGGTCATGTTGTCAGAAGGGACCATTCTCTGGAGAAGGATGTCCTGCTTGGTAAGGCAGAGGGTCGATGAAAGAGGGGAAAGCCCTCAACGAGATGGATTGACACAGTGGCTGTGACGGTGGGCTCAAGTATAGCAGGGATCATGGAGCTGGCGTCGGACCGGGTGGTGTTTTGTTCTGCTGTGCATAGGGTCGCTATGAGTCAGACACACGACTTGATGGCACCTAACAGCACTTCTAAACCTATGGGTTTAGCCAGTTTGAAAAGGAGATAATGAGGATTATATTGCCACCTTGTGCTTCTGGACGAATATATACAAACTTGGAAAACAGGAGGATGTTGTAGGGACTCAGTGCCCAACCAAAGAAGGGAAGTTCAGAAACATGTCCTACTCTCTGTTTCCTATAGAAATCTTCTTGCCCAAGACTGTACATCACTATGAGCATGAAATAATAATGTATTCACTTAATTACTTAAAAATAAATAGGATCTCCTTTGCCATAAGATCAGAAGAACTGGATGGTGCCTGGCTACCATTATTGAACACTTTTAGCAAAGATTCTATAGAAGAATATAATCAAAAGAGGGGCAAATAGAACAAAATTTCAAATTCTTATGGACTCCAGACATCATGGAGTCACAGAGTTTGGATGAACCAAAGAAACTATTAATCTGAGATAATCTTTAAACTTTAAACCAAAAATATCCCCTAAAGTCTTCTTAAAACCAAACAGTAGCTTAATATAACTAGTAAAACATATCTGCCTTGCTCGTTATGCTCTTTCAAGACTCTCTATTTGGGATCAAAGTGACAACAGCCACACAAAAGCTTAGATAGGAACCTTAAGGAACAGTATAGTGGAGGAACAACTTAGAAAGTGAGGCTGAGAATGGTTGTGTAATTCAAATGTAATCAATGTCACTAAATTGTACGTGTAGAAATTGTTGAATTGACATGTTTTCCTGTGTTCTTTCTCAGCAACAAACTAAAAAAATAATAATGTCCTCAAGTTCTCTCCTTGGGTGGGATTTTTGTGGTGAGAGACTCCATAAGACTTTTGTCCTCTTAAAGTCACTTATGAGACTATGAGCTCTTCGATGGCAAATATTAATTAGTCTTGTCTTTCTAGAGTCTAGCATTCCTCTAAAGTAAAATGTACTAAATATAGTGCTAGAAGTGACAAGATTATTTAAACTATTTATTTAATGAAGATTATAATGTTGATCAGAGTGAAGAAAAAGGCATAACAAGATAATTGTAGCTAGAAGCCTTACTCATATTGGTTATACTTTTCTTTAGAGTATCTGTTCTATGGAAAAATAAAACATGAAGGTGAATCATAGTCAAATCTAATCTGTTAACCTCTGAATTTCTGTATTATCCCTTAAAAAAGGTGATGACTTGCACACATTTTGATGTAAAATCTGCTGGCATGGTACCTAGCATAGGACGGACTTCTGGGGATACCCAGGGATTTTAGATGCTAAATCAGACCCTAGGTGATTTTTTTTTTTTAATTGTGATTTGAATGAAAGTTTACAGAGAAAGTTCATTTTCCATACAACAGTTCATACACATTTTGTTTTGTGACATTGATTGCAATCCCCATAATGTAACAGTTCTCTTCCCACTTCCTCCCTGTGGTTACCTTTTCCCTGTGTCTTTCATTTCTATGCATTCCTGCCCTCTGAGCTATCTCCCTGTGCAAATGCTGCCCTTCTGATTTCCATGGTTGATTGTTCTAAGGAGTGTACTAGTGTAAATGTTGACTTATATGCCAGTCTATTGTTTTGCTAGAAGCCATGAGAGTTCAATTCCAGGCTCAAAGGGTGACTAGGGGCCATAGTCTCAAGGGTTTCACCAGTCTCTACCAGACCAGTAAGTTTGGTCTTTTTTATGATTTTGAATTTTGTTCCACATTTTTCCCCTACTCTATCCAGGATCTCCTGTACTTATCCCTTTCCAAATGGTTGATTGTGGTAGCCAGGCACTATCTAGTTCGTCTGGTCTGCAGGTCATGTAGGCTGAGGTTTGCATGGTCACTTGTCCCTCAAAGTAATTGTTTCCATGCATCTTTGATATTCTTCATTATACTTTGCTCTGGAGGAAGATCAATTGTTGCATCTTAGAGGGCCACTTGGAAGCTTTTAAGACCCCAGTTGCTACTCACCAAAGTAGGATATAGAACAATGTTTTTGTGTAGTATGTTATGCCAATTGAGCTTGAAGTCCCCTGCAACCGTGGTCCCAAGTCCATGGATCCAGTGACTCATCTCTTAGAGTTTGACTGTGGCTAATAAATTATCATAACTTTGCTGCATTAGCTCTATTATATATATGAATATTCTTATAGCACTTACAAATACATATTTAGAGATATAGATTGCCAAACTTCTATATTTAAAAAAAAAAAAA
>NW_006937821.1:1576-2096 GCF_000298275.1 Orycteropus afer afer | reverse complement strand
CTTTGACAACCTCAATCTTCTCTCCATTTATTGTGATGTTGCTCACTGGCCCCATTGTGAGGAATTTTGTTTCTTTATATTGAGATGCAATCCATACTGCAAACTGTATTCTTCAACCTTCATCAGTAAATGCCTCAAGTCATCCTCACTTTCAGCAAGCAAAGTTGTATCATCTGCATATTTCAGGTTGTTAATGATTCTTCCTCCAATCCTGATACCACGTTTTTCTTCATATAGTCCAGATTCTTGAATTATTTGCTCAGCATATGGATTGAGTAAGTATGGGGAAAGGATATAACCCTGACACATTCCCTTCCTGATTGTAAACATGCAGTGTCCCCTTGTTCCATTCGAACGACAGCCTGGTCAAGGTACAGGTTCCTCATGAGTACAATCAAGTGCTTGGTAATTCCCATTCTTCTCAATGTTATCCATAATTTGTCATGATCCAAACAAATGCCTTTGCATAGTCAATAAAACACAAGTAAACATCTTTCTGGTATTCTTTGCCTTGAGCCAA
>NW_006937821.1:0-748 GCF_000298275.1 Orycteropus afer afer | reverse complement strand
CAAGGCCAAATTTTCCAACTACTGGTGATTCTTCTTTGTTTCCAACTTTTGCATTCCAGTCACCAGTGATAATTAATACATCCTGATTGCATGTTGGGTCAATTTTAGACTGCAGAAGTTGATAAAATTCTTCAATTTCCTCATCTTTTGCTTTGGTAGTTGGTGCATAAATTTGAATTATAGTTGTATTAATGGGTCTTCCTTGTAGGTGTATGGGTATTATCCTATCACTGACAGCATTGTACTTCAGGACAGATCAAACATCCTTTGTGATGATGAATGCCACACCATTCCTCTTCAAACTGCCATTCCTGGCATAGTAGATTATAGGGTTGTCTGATTCAAATTGACCAAAACCAGTCCATTTTAGCTCACTAATGCCGAGGATATCAATCTTTATGCATTTCATTTCATTTTTGACAACTTCCAATTTTCCTTGATTCATACTTCATACATTCCATGTTCTCATGATTAATGGATGTCTGCAGATGTTTCTCTTCAATTTGAGTGGTGCTACATCAGCAAATGGTGTTCTCAAAAGCTTTTCCTTATCCATAGGAGTAAGGCTCGGTTTACTCTAATGATGCAGCTCTTTCCCAGTCCTATTTTGAGAGTCTTCTAACCCCATGGGACTATTCATAAAGTTGCACAGTAATGTATCAAACAGTGTTTCTTTGCTATTCATAAGGTTTTCCCTGGCCAATTATTTGAGAAGTGGTTGGCCTCTTCCTTCTTCCTAGTCTGTCTC
>NW_006937820.1:0-2375 GCF_000298275.1 Orycteropus afer afer | reverse complement strand
CATCTCTGACTCATAGCAACCCTACACACAGCAGAACGAAACACTGCCTGGTCTTGCACCAGCTTCACGAAACTTTCTGTACCTGAGCCCATCATTGCAGCCACTGACTGTGTCTATCCATTTGGTTGAGGGCCTTTCCCATTTTCATTGGCTCTCCACTTTACCAAGCATGATATCCTTCTCCAGAGAATGGTTCCTTCTGACAACATGACCAAAGTAGGTGAGATGAAGTCTGGCCATTCTTGCTTTTAAGGAGAATTCTGGCTGCACTTCATCCAGGACAGATTTGTTAGTCCTTTTAGCTGACCATGGTACTCTTAGCATTCTTCTCCAACACCACAACTCAAAAGCATCAACTCTTCTCTCATCTTCCTTATTCATTGTCCAGCTCTCACATGCATAAGAGGCGAATGAAAATACCATGGCTTGGGTCAGCTGCACCTTAGTCTTTGAGGAGATATCTTTGCTCTCGTCACTTGAAAGAGGTCTTTTGCAGCAAATTTGCTCAATGCTATATGTTATCTCATGTCTTGACTGCTGCTTCCATTGGTGTTGATTGTAGAATCAAGTAATATAAAATTCTTAACACTTCAATCTTTTCTCCATACACCATGAAGCTGTTTATTGGACAAGTTGTGAGGATCTTTGTTTTCTTTATATTGAAATGTAATCCATCCTGTAGAATGTAGTCTTTAATTTTCATCAATATGTGCTTCACGTCATCCTCACTTTCAGCAAGCCAAAGTTATGTCATCCCTGACAGCATTTGTACTTCAGGACAGATCCTGAAACACTCTGTGTGACGATACATAATAGATCATATGATTGTCTGATTCAGAATGGCCAAAAACAGTCCATTTTAGCTCACTAATGCCTAGGATGGGACCTCTGGTAGCATAGTGGCTAAGGCACTTGACTGCTAACCAGAAGGTTGGCAGTTCAAACCCACCAGCCACTCCTTGGAAGGAAGATGGGGCAATCTACTTCCATAGTGATATTGCCTCGAAAACCCAAGGAGGGGTTGCTATGACTTGGGTCTGACTCGATGGCACATAACAACAACAACAACAATGCCTAGGATATTGATTTTTATGCATTCCATTTCATTTTGGACAACTTCCAATTTTCCTATATTCTTGCTTTGTACATTCCATGTTCTAATTATTAATGGATGGTTGCATCTGTTTCTACTCATTTTGAGTCATGCCATATCAGCCAATGGAGGTCCTGAAAGCTTTACTCTGTCCATATCATTAAGGTCATCTCTAATCTGAGGAGTCAGTTCTTCCCAGTCAAATTTTCAGTGCCTTCCGACCTGATGGGCTCATCTCCTGGGACTATATCACACAGTGTTTCAGGGCTATTCATAAAGTTTTCCAGTAATATATCAGACCATGCTTCACTGCTATATATAAGGTTTTCACTGGCCAATTCACTGAGGAGTAGATGGCCTCTTCCTTCTTCTGAGTCTAACTTAGTTTGGAAGCTCTGCTGAAACCTGCCCATCATGGGTAACCCTGCTGGCATTTTGCAACATGGTATCATAACCTTCAGCTTCATAGCAATACATAAATCACCACAGGATGACAAACTGACAAACAACTTCATCTCCCTTAGTTGTTCCTAACCCCTCTGCACCTGCCTACCTTTGGTAACAGCCTTAAAATAGAGCTGCCCACAAGTGAAAAGCAGCCCCTGAGCCCCGGCCTGCCTACCTCAGGTCCCGGCCTTAATATAGAGCCACCCTGAAGTGAACCTATGGTGGACAGATTTCAGCAGAGCTTCCAGACAAAGACACTCTAGGAAGAAAAGCCTGGTGATCTACCTCTATGAGTTAGCCAATGAAATCTTACTAATAGCAATAGAACATGTCCAATATAGTACTGGAAGATGAGCCCCTCTGGTCAAAAGGTAGGGGAAATAAGACCAAGGAAGAGTTGATGTCTCAAAGAAAGGTCAGTCTTGATAATGTGGGTGTATCCTTCAGGGCCTTCATTTGTTGATACAGCATGACTCAAAATGAGAAGTGAGCATCCAGCTTGGTAAAGAAGAAAGTCAGTGAAAATGATCAAGACCCTCCATGGATGGTTTGAAAAAATAACCCAAACGATGGACTCAGACATAGCAGTGATAATGGACATGGTTGATGACTGGGCAATATTTTGTTCTGTGATTCATAAGTTCATAAGTTCATGGAGCTGACTCAACAACACCTAACAATGACAACAGGTGATTCCAACGTGCAGTCAAATTTGAGACTACTGCTCTCTTAATAGAAGCTCTGGTAGCATGGTGCCTAAGGCACTTGACTGCTAATCAGAAGGCTGGCAGTTCAAACCCACCAGCCACTCCTCAGAAGGAAGATGGGGCAATCT
>NW_006937819.1:1382-2338 GCF_000298275.1 Orycteropus afer afer | reverse complement strand
AACCTTCCTTCCAAGGAGTGGCTGGTGGGTTTGAACCGCCAGCCTTCTGGTTAGCAGTCAAGTGCTTTAGCCACTATGCTACCAGAGCTCCTCATAGTGGTTGTATAATTTGTCAGTCCCAACAGCAGTGTATGAGTCCCAATCTCTCCACATCCTTGCCAGCATTTGTTATTTTCTGTCTTATTGAACTTTGCCATTATTGCTGGGGTGAGATGATATCTCATTGTTGTTTGATTTGCATCTTTCTGATGGCTAATGATCATCAGCATTTCTTCATGTATGCTGACTGCTTGAATATCCTCTTCGGTGAAGTGTCTGTTCATGTCTTTTGCCCATGTTTTAATTAGATTGTTCATCTTTTTGTTGTTGAAATGTTGGTGTTTTCTATAAATTTTAGAGATAAGTCCCTTGTCAGATATGTTATTATCAACAAGTATGAATTTGTTGCTGGCATTTTGTCATGTGCTTTTTTGTGGTGCTCCTGATTTCTTTGTTCCATATAATTTTCTGTGCTGAGCTCATGTTGTTTATGAGTCATGTTATAACTTCCTTCATTGCTGTGGTTTCAGTATTTGCTAAATATTTGTCCTAGTCCTCTTTTTCACTTTGATGTGAAGGTTTATCATTTTTCTTTGAGGTTACCCTTTGATTTATAATTTTCTTCCCAAGTTTAGAGCAGTCTGTTCTATCTTGCAGTTGTCTTGACTTTTGTACAATTTAGAAGTTCTGATATACAATTTTTTCCCTCTTTTTTGGTTTGTAGTTGTCCTCATTTGTAAATTGATGTCTCTGTTTCCCCATTTACAATCTTGTAGGCTTAATTACTTTGGCTACTTGCATAACTGGGTTGGTTTCTTGGTTATGTCATCATGTGTGTTAATGGTTGGTTGTTGTTTACTGTTGTTGGTTCTCTGTCCAAAGGACTCCCTTTAGCATCTCTTGTAAGGTTGGTCTGG
>NW_006937819.1:0-652 GCF_000298275.1 Orycteropus afer afer | reverse complement strand
TTTAGTATTAATCTTCTGGATTTCTATCTGTAGATTTTGTATCATTTCTAATTTTTCATTTATTTTGTCATTTTGTTCTTGTATTGTCTTTTAAAATTGTTCTATGTTTTACTCTGTGTTTTCCTCCGTTTTGTCAGTATTTTCCTTGATCTGTCTTTCAATTCATTGAGGGTACCTAAATATAATTCTTTTGAATTCCTTATCAGGGAGTTCCAATGCTGCTTCTTCCTCATGGATGTGTGCTGGGTCTGTATCCTTGTCCCTCGTTTCTCCTGGTTTATCTTCCTTCTTTGTGTGTATTGTGATGCCCTGTTGTCTCTAAGGCATTGTGACATTTTTGTGTTTATATTTATTGGTGGTTTTATGTTGGAGTGACTTACCTGCAGTTTTCATTTTCTTTGGATGTTATCTACATAAGCAGGGTACTATGCTTTTCTATTCACTAGTTGTCAGCACTCATACACTCGCGACCTGTCTCCTTTCTTGTTGTCAACCTCCCATATGTCCCTGCTGTCCTTGGCAAATCGAGCCTATTCTTAGGTCCCTGGAATCTCAATGAGAATGCTGTCACTTTGAAATCCAGTATGGCCACCACTTGTAAACATTCAAAATGGCTGTGCCCTCAGTCTCTTTAAATATCCAAAATGTCTGC
>NW_006937818.1:2279-3119 GCF_000298275.1 Orycteropus afer afer | reverse complement strand
ATGAACTGCTGTATGGAAAGTGAATTTGCTCTGTAAATCTTCACCCAAATCACAATAAATAAATAAAGAAATAAATAAGAAAACAAAACCCATCAATATGCTGCCTATAAGAGACACACCTTAGAGATGAAGACAAAAATAGACTAAAAATCAAAGGTTGGAAAAAGATACATCAAGCAAATGGCAACTGTAAGAGAACAGGAGTGGCAATATTGATTTCTGATCAAATTGACTTTAGACAAAAACCACCATATGAGACAAGGAAGGACATTACATAATGATTAAAGGATCAATTGATCATGAAGATACAACCATAATAAATATCTATGGACCCAATGAAAGGGCCCCAAAAATACATAAACTTTAAAAGAGTTGAAAAGCCAAATAGATGACTCCACAGTCATAGTGGGAGATTTTAATATACCACTTCCTTTGAAAGACAGAACAACTTGAAAGAAACTCAATAAAGATGCAGAAGAGCTAAATAATACACTCTAACAACTGGGCCTTACAGACATCTACAGAGCACTTCACCCAACAGCAACACAATATACATTCTTCTCCAGTGCACATGGAACTTTTTACATGATAGACCATAAGTTAGGCCATAAAGCGAGCCTTACTAAATTTTAAAACATTGAAATACTGCAAAGCATCTTCTCATATCATAATGCTATCAAATTAGAAATCAACAATAGAATGATCAACAGAAAAAGAGTAAACACATGGAAACGGAACAATACCTTCCTAGAGAAAGACTGGGTAAGAGAAGAAATAAAAATAGAAATTCAAAAATTCCTTGAATCAAACAAGAATGAAAACACAACATACCAAAATCTT
>NW_006937818.1:0-464 GCF_000298275.1 Orycteropus afer afer | reverse complement strand
TAAATAAAACAAAGGAGAAGAACCACATGATCATATCAATTGATGCAGAAAAGGCATTTGATAAAATCCAACACCCATTCCTGATCAAACTCTCAACAAAATAGAAATAGAAGGGATATTCCTCAACATAAAAAAGGGCATTTATGCAAAACCAACAGCCAACATTATACTCAATAGAGAGAGACTGAAATTATCCCCCTTGCGAACAGGAACCAGACAAGGATGCCCTCTATGAACTTCTATTCAACATTGTACTGAAAGTCCTAGCCAGGGCCATATGGCAAGAAAGGGAAATCAAAGGCATCCAAATTGGTAAGGAAGAAGTCAAACTATCCCTATTTGCTGATGATATAATCCAATACCTAGAAAACCCAAGAGACTGAGTCAAAAACCTACTGGAACTAATTGAGAGATTTAGCATCGTAACAGGACATAAGATCAACATGCAAAAATCAGTTGGATTC
>NW_006937817.1:2844-3533 GCF_000298275.1 Orycteropus afer afer | reverse complement strand
AATCTACTTCCATAGTGATACTGCCTTGGCAACCCAAGGAGGGGTCGCTATGAGTAGGGTCTGACTCGACAGCACATAACAACAACAGCAACATATATTTTTATGGCTCCAATTTTATTTTTTAAAGAATTCTATTTATCTATGAGCTTTCTGCATATACATCTTTGCATTTATTTTTTAGTTGTTTTTCTTTGAATTATAATATTCTTCCCTTTGGAGCTCTGGCGGTGTAGTACCTAAGGCACTTGACTGCTAACCAGAAGGCTGGAGTTCAAATCCACCAGCCATTCCTCAGAAGGAAGATTGGACAATCTATTTCCATAGTGATACTGCCTCAGAAACCCAAGGAGGGGTCGCTATGAGTCAGCAATAACTCAACGACACATAACAACAACAACCTATAGTCTACTTAGAGATAACATTATCATTTCATGTTAATTTTAGAAAATTTTTACTATTAATTTTGGTTAGTGTTTGCATAGTGTCTGCATATATTTTAATAAAGTGTTGTTAGCTTTTGTGAATACATGTAATTAAAGAAGGTCATGAGTTGAACGTAGTTTCTTGCATTTTTATACAAATTGACAATCTTGACTTTCTGTTGGGGTCTTTAGAAAATTAAAATTTAATGTAATTAAGAAGAGAGTTGCTTTTAAGCATACCATCTTGATAATTGTTTTTGTTATTTG
>NW_006937817.1:0-474 GCF_000298275.1 Orycteropus afer afer | reverse complement strand
CATACCTAATTGTTCAGCCTGTCCAACCATCTATCCACATGTAGATCAAAAAACGTTTGCCTTCACTGACAACGCAGCACTGTTTGTTGTCTGTACCTCCTATGCACCTCTCTATGTTTTCCTCTTCCTCAATATCCCTGTGTTGATCACTCACATTTGGTCCATTACCCTTCTCTTCACCCAAATTAATGCTTGTCTCTACTTATCCAGCAGTGTTCCCTCCCCTTCCCTTCCAGCCTTGATAACCAACAAAGAAAGTTTCATTCCATATATAAACCTTTCCTTGACTTTTTACAATAACAGACTAACCCAATATTCCTCCTTCTGTTATTGACTTGTTTCACTCAGCATAATGTCCTCCAAATTCATCAACATTATGTGCTGGTTTGCCAATTCTACATTATTCTTTAGGGTTGCATAATATTTGATTGTGTGTATGTACTATAGTTTGGTTATCCATTCTTCTGTTGATGG
>NW_006937816.1:0-2445 GCF_000298275.1 Orycteropus afer afer | reverse complement strand
AAAGTGAATTTACTCTGTAAATCTTCACCCAAATCCTAAAAAAAAAAAAAAAAAAAGAGTTAGTAGGAGCTCTGGTAGCGTAGTACTAAGCAGACTGCTAACCAGGAGGGTGACGGTTCAAACCCACCAGCTACTCCTCAGAAGGAAGATTGGGCAATCTACATCCGTAGTGATACCACCTCGGAAACCCAAGGAGGGGTCGCTGTGAGTCAGATCTGACTCGACGGCAGTAAGTATAGCAGTTAATATTTTTCCATTATAAGCAATAGAAAGTATCTCTGATTAACTTGAACAACAACAAAAAGAGGACTTATTGGCCAAATACCAAAGGAAAGCTAAAGAACTAGGCCTCAGGAAAGGCAGAGAACAAGCCATCCGGGCAGTGGGAGTTTGTGTGCTATCTCTCTATACCATGCTGCCAGCAGCTGTGGTCTACTCCTGTGTATGCCGATTTAAGATTTCACGTCCTGAGAAAGAAAGAAACAGCTTGGCCTTCCTATCACCAAGGTGTGGGTCCTGGAGTTGGCAGTCCCAACAGAATCACAAGGAGTAGGGCAGGGTGCTGAAAGGAGGTGGAGAAGCTCTTGCCAGAAGAAAGGTAAAGGATTCAGGGCAGATGTGAACAACAAACATTTCTTACAGCACATGGTTCTCACTGCTAGCTATGTTGCCAATCAAAAGTATACCTTGAAACAGCATCTTCTGAAGTTATCTTCAATTCACATGATCTTCAGTGCAATCATCATTCTATGTGAAGGACAGGAACAGCATACTTCCCTGACAAATTCCCAGTGTTGCATATGTTGTGGTTGTTGTTGTTATGGGCCATTGAGTCGGACCCAACTCATAGAGACCCCTCCTTGGGTTTCCGAGACAGTATTACTACAGAAGTAGATTGCCCCATCTTCCTTCCAAGGAGTGGCTGGTGAGTTTGAACCACCAGCCAAATATGACTTGTTTATCATGGCCATTGTTATGGATTATATTGTCTTCCCTCTTCCCCTCCAAATTTGATGTCCTAACTCCCGTACTTCTGAACATGGCCTCTTTGAAGAGGTTATCAATTAAGTTAACATGAGATCATACTGGAGTCGGATGGGTCCTTAATCCAATATGACTGGTGTCCCTAATAAAAAAAGGAGACACAGACAGACACACTGAGAGAAGATAGCCATGTGAAGATGAAGGCAGAGATGTGAGTGATGCCACAAGTCAAGGATCACCTAGGGCTACTAGAAGCTGGAAGAGACAAAGAAGGATCTCTCCCCCAGAGCCTTCAGAAAGAGCATGACCCTGCTGACACCCTGAACCAGGACTTAGACTAAAAAAAAAAAAAAAAGCCCTGACTGCCCTCAAGTCCATCCCAACTCATAGTCAACCCCTCCTTGGGTAGATTGACCAATCTTCCTTCTGAGGAAGGAAGGTGGAGGTTTGAACCACCAGCCTTCTGTTTAGCAGTCAATTGCCTTAAGCAGTACACCACCAGAGCTCCTAGGACTTAGTCTAGCCTCCAGAACTGTGAGAGAATAAATTTCTCTTATTTTAAGTCACCAAGATTTGGCAATTTCTTTGGCAACCTAAGAAAATAATACAGGTATATTCTATAAAAAGAAAGAAAAATTTTCATGGAAGGGATTTCATGGGAGAGACCCAGATTTAAATACAAAAAGTTGTTATTTTAGGAGTTCCCGCAAGATGGTGGACTAGGCAGAAAGACTGTACAGACCCTCTTCAACAAAGAAAAGAGAAACCAATTAACACAGACACAGAAGATAATCCTGGACCCCTGAGCCTTGAAGGGAAGGATATAGAAGTGGACTAAACCCCAATTAGCAGAAGAATTTGAGTGAAAATACCAAAAAAGGAGACAGACGGAGCTGTGGTCTTGTAGCGTTCCTGAGCGATCCTGATGGCACAGACAGCTTGGAGATTCCTGAGTGCTGGTAGGACTTAAGAATTAACCTAAAAATCAGCCCTGCTAGCCAGGGACTGCACGGAGGGCTGCTCTGGTGGCTGGGGAATAAACCAAGAGGTGAAGAGAAAGGTGGGCTGAGCTGTGGACTTTTGCCGTCCGGAAGGTGCCGCCATTTTGAAGGTTTAAAAAGCGGCTTGACTATTTTGGATATTTAAAGAGACAGCTCTCTCGCAGATTCCTGGGGCTTAAGAACATGTTCTGCTTTCCAGCTATCCCAAGGACACTCGGGACCGCAACTCTGAAAAGTTTTTTGAAGGTTATGCAATTGTACTTTGTGTCTAATTGAGAGGGAGATAACAACAGTCCCCATAAGACACAACTACACCCACACCTCCTGCAACTTCACTTACTGAGTGAGAGCCATTACCTCCTTCTCCACCAATGGGCCAATAATAAAAAACCACCAAAAAGAGCCGGAATCACCCTTGACTGCTCTTCACAAACAGTTAACAGAGATCTAAATACAACAA
>NW_006937815.1:1813-2326 GCF_000298275.1 Orycteropus afer afer | reverse complement strand
GTTTTCCAATCCATAAATATGGAACATCTTTCCATTTATTTAAGTCTTCTAAAATATCTTTCAGCTGTATCTTATAATTTTCATTGTATAAGTCCTTCATGGCCCTGGTTAGATTTATTCTTATGTATTTTATTCTCTTAAATGCCATTGTAAATGGAATTGTTATTATTTCCCTTTCTGAGTTCTCTTTGCTGTTTATAGAAATCCAACTTATTTTTGTTTGTTGATCTTGTACCCTTCAACTTTGCTAAATTCTTGTATTAGCTCTCGAAGTTTTCTTGTGGCCTTTTTGGGATTTCCTATATATAGGCATATCATCCATGAATAGAAATAATTTTACTTCTTTTTTTCCAATCTGGATTCCTTTTAGTTATTTTTCTTGTCTTATTGCTTTGGCTAAGGAGTTCTGGTGGCATTGTGAGTAAGGTATGTGGCTGCTAACCATAAGGTTGGTGGTTCAAACTCACCAGCTGCTCTGTTGGAGGGTGATCTACTTCTGTAAAAATTTACAGC
>NW_006937815.1:0-1253 GCF_000298275.1 Orycteropus afer afer | reverse complement strand
TTTTTTTTTATTGTTGTGGTGTATTTCTGTGGTAGTTAAAGTTGTGTGTCAAGTTGGCTGGGCTGTGGTTTTGAGTGGCTGGGCAGCAGCATGTACTTATTCCCAATGATGAGATTGTAATCACCTCCATGGTGGAATCTGCTGTGAACAGCTAAGTAATTGCCTTTGGAGTGTGGCCTGCTTCACTCTGGTAGCGTAGTGCCTAAAGCATTTGACTGGTAACCAGAAGCCTGGTGGTTCAAACTCACCAGCCACTCCTTGGAAGGAAGATTGGGCAATCTACTTACATAGTGATACCACCTCAGAAATCCAAGGAGGGGTTGCTATGAGTTGGATTCAACTGACGGGAGTGAGTTTGGTTTTGGTTTTAGTTTTGAGAAAGGTCACTCACTAGCTTTTTGCCATGTTTGGATCCAGCATTTGGCAAAGTCTTCATATCCAGCTCCTAAAGTTTCACCAGTGGGTTGCTCTGTTGCTTGCTGATCTTGGAGTTGTGTTATTTTACCTGTCTCTCTTGGGTTTGTTAGCTTCAGCAACCTGCAGCTGCCTGAGTTAGAAGAAGCCTCCAGCTCCTGTGGGCCTGGAATAAGAAGCAGTGCTGAAGCCTAAGGTCAAAGGGCCTTCCACCCAGCCCCTAGACTGGCATTCTGCATTCAGACTTCTAGCCTCTTAAACTGTAAGAGAATAAATTCCTGTTTGTTAAGCCATCTACTTGTGATATTTCTGTTAGAGTCACACTAGAGAGGAGTCAGCCACAGTGATCCAGGTGAGGGGAAGTTGGAGAGGTTTCTAACAGTGAAGGAAGACAAACTTGTCTGTTGGTTTGTCCTGATGTGGTGACGTGTCGCTATGAGTCTTGAGGCTGTGGCACTGGTGTTTCAAACCCAGCGGGGTGCACATGGTGCACAAGTATCAGCCCGACTTGCAGACTGAGACAGACTAGGAAGAAGGAAGAGGCCATCCACTTCTCAAAGAATTGCCAGGGAAAACCTTATGAATAGCAGAGAAACACTGTCAGATACATTACTATGCAACTTTATGAATAGTCTGGAAACATTGCCCAAAACAGAGGAGGAAGATGAGTCACTTAGGTTAGAAGGCTCTCAAAATAGGACTGGGAAAGAGCTGCATCATCAGAGTAAAACCAGCCTTACTCATATGGATAAGGTAAGGCTTTCAAGACCTCCATTTGCTGATGTGGCACCACTCAAATTGAGGAGAAACAGCTGTAAACATCCATTAATTATCAGAAC
>NW_006937814.1:2596-3280 GCF_000298275.1 Orycteropus afer afer | reverse complement strand
ACTAAAGGGAGTACTTTGATCAGAGAACCAAAAATAACAAATATCAATAGACCATTAATACACAAGAAAACATATCCCAGAAACCACAGCTTTGGACATAGCCAAAATAAAATGAGCTTACAAGATTGTTAACAGGGAACCAGAGACATCAATTGGCAAGCGAGGACAACTACAAACAAAAAGAATGAAAAGACTATGAAGTTACACAACTTCTAAATGGTGAGGAAATTAAGAGAGTTGCAAAATAGAAGGGACTGCTCTAAACTAAGGGAGAAAATTCTAAATCATAGGGTAACCTCAAAGAAAAATGATAAACATTCATATTACAATAAAAAGGAGGACAAGCACAAACACTCAGCAAATACTAAAACAACAGCAAAAAAGGAAATGATAACAGGATTCATAAACATAATAAGCTCAGCACAGAAAATAATATGGAACAAAGAAACCAGGGACACCATGAAAAAACACATACCAAAATGACAGTAACCAAATCATACTTGTCAATAATTACACTAAATGTTAATGGATTAAATGCACCACTCAAGAGATGGAGAGTTGCAGATTGGATAAGAAAACAAAGCCAATTAATATGCTGCCTACAAGAGACATACCTTAGAGATAAAGACAAAAATAGACTAAAAATCAAAGGTTGGAAAAAGATATATCAAGCAAATGGCAACT
>NW_006937814.1:0-786 GCF_000298275.1 Orycteropus afer afer | reverse complement strand
AGAACCAACTGAAATAAAAAGGATAATATCAGGATACTATGAAGAACTCTACTCTAACAAATCTGAAAATCTAGAAGAAATGGACAGATTTCTAGAAACACACCATTTACCTAAACTAACACAGGCTATTGTGGAAAATTTGAACAGGCCCATCACAAAAGAAGAAATTAAACAGGTCATCAAGAAATTACCAATTAAAAAAAGTCCTGGCCAAGTGGGTTTCACCAGAGAATTCTACAAAACATTCAGAGAAGAACTGATGCCAGTCCTATGCAAACTATTCCAAAACATAGAAAAGGATGGAGTCCTCCCTAGCTCATTTTATGAAGCAAGCATAGCCTTGATACCAAAACCAGGCAAAGACATCACTCTAAAGGAAAACTACAGACCAATATCCCTCATGAATATAAATGCCAAAATCTTCAACAAAATCCTAGCCAATAGACTGCAACAACACATCAAGAAAATCATTCATTATGACCAAGAGGGGTTCATATCAGGTATGCAGGGATGGTTCAACATTAGACAATCAATGTCATCCACCACATAAATAAAACAAAGGAGAAGAACCACATGATCATATAAATCGATGCAGAAAAGGCATTTGATAAAATCCAACACCCATTCCTGATCAAAACTCTCAGCAAAATAGGAATGGAAGGGACATGCCTCAACATAATAAAGGACATTTATGCAAAACCAAAATCCAACATTATTCTCAATGGAGAGAGACTGAAACCATTCCTCTTGAGAACAGGAACCAGACAAGGATGCCCGCTATCACCA
>NW_006937813.1:1547-2475 GCF_000298275.1 Orycteropus afer afer | reverse complement strand
AACACCCATTCCTGATCAAAACTCTCAGCAAAATAGGAATAGAAGGGACATTCCTCAACATAATAAAGGACATTGATGCAAAACCAACAGCCAACATTATTCTCAATGGAGAGAGACTGAAACCGTTCCTCTTGAGCACAGGGACCGGACAAGTGTGCCTGCTATCACCACTTCTATTCAACACTGTACTGGAAGTCCTAGCCATGGCCATAAGGCAAGAAAGGGAAATCAAATGCATCCAAATTGGTAAGGAAGAAGTCAAACTGTCCTTATTTGCTGATGATAATGTCCTATACCTAGAAAACCCAAAAGACTCAGCAAAAAATCTACTGGAACTAATTGAGAGATTTAGCATTGTGGCAGGATATATGATCAATATCCAAAAATCAGTTGGATTCCTCTACACTAGCACAGAGATTGCTGAAAAAGAAATAAGGAAATCAAACCATTTACAATAGGTACCAAAAATAAATAAATACATAAAATAGTTGGGAATAAATCTTACCAGGGACACAAAAGATCTCTACAAAGAAAACTATAAAAAAACACTTCAAGAAACCATAAGAGATCTACATAAATGTAAGAACATCCCATGCTCATGGATAGGAAGATGGAACATTGTGAAAATGTCAGTTCTACCCAAAGCCATCTATACATTCAAGGCAATCCCAATCCAGATCCCCTCAACATTCTTTAGGGATATGGAAAAACCAATCACTCACTTTATATAGGAAGGAAAGAGACCTCGGATAAGCAAAGCACTATTGAAAAAAAAAACAAAGTAGGAGGTCTCACACTGCAGGATCTCAAAACCTACTATACAGCAAAACTGCCTGGTACTGGTTTAATGACAGATACATAGACCAATGGAATAGAATTGAGAACCCAGAAATAAAGGCCCTAAATCTATTAAATGGGGAAGAGAATG
>NW_006937813.1:0-574 GCF_000298275.1 Orycteropus afer afer | reverse complement strand
TGTCCATCAACTGAGGAATGGATAACCAAACTATGGTACATGCACACAATGTAATAGTATGCAATGCTAAAGAATAATGTAGAATCTGCAAAACAACGCATAACATGGATGAACTTGGAGGACGTTATGTTGAGTGAAATGCGTCAATCACAAAAGGACACATTTTGTATTAGTCCATTATTGTAAAACTTAAGGAAAGATTTATCTATAGAAGGAAATTTTCTTTGTTGGTTACCAGGGGTGGGAGGGGAGGGGAAGAAACGCTGTTAGATAGATAAAGTATTGATTTGTGTGAAGACAAGGGCAATAGACCAAATGTGAGTGACCAACATGGCAGCATTGAGGATGAGAAAGACATAGAGAGGTACTTGGGAGGTACAGACAACAAATATGAACCCTTTTGTACATACAGTACTGCATTGTCAGTCAAGGCTAACATGGGTATATTGGTGGTAGATGGGTGGACAGGCTGAACGAATAGGTATGTCTGTGAAATGGGGAGTGTGTCCTAGAACATATATAAGGTTGGCACACAATGGTCCTATAAGTTTATGTGAATGATCAGAATTCCCAG
>NW_006937812.1:0-2331 GCF_000298275.1 Orycteropus afer afer | reverse complement strand
TATAAAGTGGTTTTTTGCAGCAGGTTTGCCCAGTGCCATACATCATCTGATTTCATGCTGCTGCTTCCATGGTTGTTGACTATGGAGCCAAGTAAATGAAATCCCTGGCAACTTCAATCTTTTCTCCATTTATCATGATGTTGCTTATTGGTCCAGTTGTGAGGACAATATACATTTTTGTTTTCTGTATATGGAGATATAATCCATACTGACGGCTATAGTCTTTGATTTTTGTCAGTTCTTCAAGTCATCTTCGCTTTTAGCAAGGAAGGTAATGTCATCTGCATGTTTCAGGTTGTTAATGAGTCTTCCTCCAATCCTGATGCACAATTCTTCATATAGTCCAGCTTCTTGGATTGTTGTTATGTTTATTGAAAATCAAAGTTTTAATAATCTTTATTGAAACCTAAATAATACATTATTTTAATTATATATGATTATTTTTTAATAAAATAATTTTTTATGAGTTTGTCTTTATGAAACATTTTATAGATAAGTGAGATTTAATAAGTCAGTACTAACATTCTGTAAATGAAGACAGAGGAACCCTTTTTGTAAACTGAACATAGCAGCATTTTTAGAATTAATATATTTCTTTGAGAGGGAAATTAAACAATTTTGGATTAAGGCAAATAAAAAACATATTATAGATGATATCTATAATATTTATTAATTCATTATACAAATATTTATTGATTCACTCTGTGCCAGTCACTCTGTTGAGCATTAGAGATACAGTAATAATTGAATTATACATAGATGCTGCCCACATAATAGTTTACTATGTGCTTGTTGTTGTTGTTGTTGCTGTTTGCCGTTGAGTCAGACCAGACTCATAGGGATCCCTTTTTGGATTTCTGAGGTGATATCACTACGGAAGTAGATTGCCCAACCTTCCTTCCGAGGAGTGGCTGGTGGGTTTGAACTGCCAGCCTTCTGGTTAGCAGTCAAGTGCCTTAGGCACTATGCTTAGGTAAGGAAAATAAGTAGTGCTTTGGAGCACAGAAGAGCAACTCTTGCAGGCTTCTTAGAGGAAGTGGTGCCTATGCTGAGTCTAGAAGAGAAGAATAGCAATTTGTTAATGTCAGGCTATAAAGACTAGCAGTGAAGTGTGTTTTAAGACATCAGGAATGACTACATAGTAATGTTGGCTTCAAAGTAGGGTGGTAGCAAGGAAATACAATTTTTGTAAAGGTATTCTGACTACAAAGCAGATGCTGGGTTTGAGCAATCATTAAACTTTTGTCTATATGTATTTATATGTCTAAATGCATTTATTGACATGCCCTACCTTTAATTTAAATGGCTTTTATTTTACATTTGAGATAATTATGTCATCCTCAAAAATCCATATGATATTATAATTTCATAGTATAATCGTTGAAGATTATCTCAGCATGTTGAAAGAACTTGTTTGCAATTGATTGCTTTTAGGTACTTATTCTTCAATATGAAATGGTGAGAATCAGTATACTGACTAATTTTTTTTGCTTAGGAAGATGGAAGTGTACAGTAAAAATAGATGATATACTTGTATTTTTTCCCTCTTAAATGAAAATTATAACTCAGTTCATCAATTTGGAGCTTTATACATTTGCCAGCATTTTAAATGTTATCTTCTCTTATTTTAAGTGTATTTTTTGGGTTTCCAGGACCTTTTGGCTGTTGGCTATGGGAACTTTGGATTTAAAGAACAAAAAAGAGGATTGGCTTGCTGTTGGTCTCTAAAGAATCCCATGGTAATCCAAACAAGATTAGAACACATTTTTATTCAGTTAATTAAATGTGGACATAATTTTCATAGATTATATAATTTATGTGATAAATTAAAATCAAGAGAATTTTATCAGTCAAGACTTCCATTCTTTATTTTCTTTACTTTATATTCATAACAATTAATTTTTTTTTCTTGTTGACATAGGGTAAAAGAAATTTAGTCACAAATTCATTCAACAAATACTGAGTATTTACTATGTGCTGTTAGAGTTGATGATGCAGAGCTGAACCATTATAGAAATTATAAAGAAGAAGAAATTAGCAAATGGAAATCCTTTGAAAATTACATGTGTCTTTTACTATTGGGTTGCTTCTTAATATATGAGTAGTTCCTTATCACCTGACCTCTGCTATCGTCAGTAGATATAAAATAGATAAATATAACTGTCTTACTGCCATGCATTTTTCAAAGAGAATAAGAATCACAATCATCTTTCTGTTTTGCTAAATGGCATGAGATAGTCTGTTACGTTTTAGCTTTACATTTAGTTTTAATCCACAGCTAAATATAAAGTAGAAAACAGAGAAGAGGGCGGGGCAAGATGGCGGACTAGG
>NW_006937811.1:1759-2524 GCF_000298275.1 Orycteropus afer afer | reverse complement strand
TATGCTGAGCAAATAATCAGAGAAGCTGGATTATATGAAGAAGAGTGTGGCATCAGCTTTGGAGGAAGACTCATTAACAACCTGTGATACACAAATGACACAACTTTGCTTGCTGGGAGTGAGGAGGACTTGAAGCACTTACTGATGGAGATTAAAGACTACAGTCTGCAGTATGGATTGCACATCAACACAGAGAAAACAAAAGTCCTCACAACTGGACCAATAAGCAGCATCATTATAAATGGAGAAAAGATTGAAGTTGTCAAGGATTCCATACTACTTGCTTCCACAATCAACACCAATGGAAGCAGCAGTCAATAAGTCAGATGACACACTTCATTGGGCAAATCTGCTACAAAAGACTCCTTTAAGGTACTTAAGAGCAAAGATGTCTCTTTGAAGACTAAGGGGCGCCTAATCCAAGGCATAGTATTTTCAATTGCATTTTATGCATGTGAAAGCTGGACAATGAATAAGGAAGACCGAAGAAGAATTGATGCTTTTGAGTCATAGTGTTGGCAAAGAATACTGAAAGTTCCATGGACTGCCAGAGGAACTAAAAAGTCTGTGCTGGAAGAAGTGCAGTTGGAATGCTCCTTGGAAGCTAGAATGGCCAGACTTCATCTGACCAATTTTGGTCATGTTGTCAGAAGGGACCATTCCCTGGAGAAAGATGTCATGCTTGGTGAAGTGGATGGACAACAAAAAAGGGGAAGGCCGTCAACAAGATGGACTGAGACAGTGGCTGCAGCGATGGGCTCAGGT
>NW_006937811.1:0-569 GCF_000298275.1 Orycteropus afer afer | reverse complement strand
ATGTACCTATCTATGTGCATTCATGGCTATGTATCTATGTATGTGTGTGTCTATGTATCTGTCTAAGTATATTCATGACTATGTATCTATGTAGGAGCTCTGGTAGCATAGTGCCTAAAGCACTTGACTGCTAACCAGAAGGCTGGAGGTTCAAGCCCACCAGCCCCTCCTCAGAAGGAAGGTTGGGCAATCTACTTCCATAGTGATACTGCCTCAGAAACCCAAGGAGGGATCCCTATGAGTCAAGTCTGACTCGATGGCACATAACAACATGTATCTATGTATGTATGTATCTGTCTATCTATGTACCTCTGGATTATCTACCTATGTGTCTCTACATCTATCTTTTTATGTATATGTCTGTGTATCTATCAATGTATACCTCTGTCTATATATCTATCTAGGAGCTCTGGTGGCACAGTGGTTAAAGCATTCAGCTGCTAATCAAAAGGTCAGCAGATTAAACCCAACAACTGCCCTGTGGGAGACAGATGAGGCAGTTTGCTCCCATAAGGATTTACATACAGCCTTGGAAATCCTGTGGGGTAGTTCTTATCTGGTCAGTATGA
>NW_006937810.1:2094-2611 GCF_000298275.1 Orycteropus afer afer | reverse complement strand
TCATATGGCCCAAGTGGCAGAGCAGCCTACACAGCAGCCTGAACCTATTGCAGAGCCTTCTATTGTTCTGGGCCCCACTAAAAACTAGCAGCCTTCTGAGTCACTTGATAAATAGGCCGCAGCAACACACTCAAATGAGTGATATGTTGCCTCCAAAATCCAAAGAGGCCCACCAGACATTGTGCCTCCTTTTTATTTGTGGGGGAAGCCAGATACAATAACTTATCCTTCACTTTAGTAGGAATATCTCGACATGCCCCACACCATTGGACCCCTAGAAATTTCAGTGAGGTGGAAGGTGCCTGAATTTTTGTTGGGTTAATTTCCCAACCTTTAACATGCATATGTCTCACCAATAAGTCTAGAGTCATTGATACTTCTTCTTTACTAGGTCCATCCAACATAATGTCATCAATATAATGGACCAGTGTGATGTCATGTGGAAGGGAAAGGTGATCAAGATCCCTACGGACTAAATTATGACATAGTGCCAGGGAGTTGATATACCCCTGAGGAA
>NW_006937810.1:0-1319 GCF_000298275.1 Orycteropus afer afer | reverse complement strand
AAATCACTACAGGATGGGTTCGGGGACCCACTGGACCCACTGTGAGATGCAACTTATCTAAGTCTCCATCAGTAACTTGACCTCCATATGCCTCCACTCTGACTGGTGGGCCACAATGATGCTTTGGGTCTCCTGGAATTAGTGACAATTCAGAGCCAGTGTCCAGTAATCCCCCAAATGTCTGATTATTTCTTTTTCCCCAATGAACAGTCACTCTCATAAAAGGCCTCAGATCCCTTTGGGGAAAGCTAGAAGAAAGACTGACAATATAGTTTTTTGGCAATGTAGTGGGGTCATTCCTAAAAGGGACCTGGCCTCCCCTTCTTTCAAGGGGTTGTGGGTCTGTAAACTGACTCAAGTCTGGGAATTGATTGAGAAGTCATGACTCTGTATTCTAGTGATTCAATAAAGGTTGCTGTTCATGTGACCTAGAATTCTTCAGTCTATACAGATCAAGTAAATATTAAGTAGGCTTGCCATGTATTTCACTACAAGGAAAATCATGAGCAAGTAGCCAATGCTATAATTGCACGAGTCAGACTATTATGATTACTGTTCTGACTCTGCTGTCCATTATGGTAACCACATCCAACTTGCCTTTGCCAATTAACTGCTGCCACTTGGCCCGTACTACCATGGGGTCAGCCCCAGGATTACAGGTGAGGAGAGACAACTCAGGGATGCCCAAAGTAGCAAGGGGGAAGAGCAGGAAAAAGGGGATTAAAAGCCAGGAAGCCAGAGAGAAGAGCAGTCAGTCAAAGGGATTAGGTGAGGAGAGGCAACTCGGGCCCACCCAGACTAGCAGGCCAGAAGAGCAGGACAAAGGGGATAAAAAGCCAGGAACCCAGAAAGAGGAGCAGTCAGCCCCAGGGACAACTCAGGGACACATAAAACAGCAGGGCAGAAGAGCAGGAGAAAGGGGATAAAAGCCAGGAAGCCAGACAGAGGAACAGTCAGCCACAGGGACCCAGTTGGGGGTGATACAAGAGGTCTCCAACAGCAAGGCAAACTTGTCCGTCAGTTTGTCCTACTGTGGTGACAAGTAGACATCAGTTTTGAGGCTGAGCGTCTGGTGTTTAAAACTCAGCTAGATGCACCTGGTGCACAGGTAACAGCCCAGCTTATAGACTGAGACAACTAGGAAAAAGGAAGAGGCCATCCACTTCTGAAAGAATTGGCCAGGGAAAACCTTATGAATAGCAAAGAAACACTGTTTGGTACATTACCGTGCACCTTTAGGAATAGTCCGTTTAGGCTAAAAGGCTCTCAAAATAGGACTGGGAAAGAGCTGCAACATCTGAGTAAAACCAGCCTTACTC
>NW_006937809.1:0-2239 GCF_000298275.1 Orycteropus afer afer | reverse complement strand
ATGATTCTTTGTTTTCAATTTTTGCATTCCATTTGTATTGATATTGTAATTATCAATACATCTTGATTACATGTTTGGTCAATTTCAGACTGCAGAAGTCAGTAAAAATCTTCAATTTCTTCACCTTTGGCTTTAGTGGTTGTTGCAGAAATTTGAATAATAGAATTAACTTGTCTTTCTTGTGGGTGTATGGATATTATCCTATAACTGCCAGCACTGTACTTAAGGATAAATCTTGAAATATTCTTTTTGATGATGAAGGTGATGCCATTCCTCTTCAATTTGTCATTCCTAGCATAGTAGAACATATGATTGTCTGATTAAAAATGGCCAATACCAGTCCATTTCAGCTAAGAAGAAACAAATTCATTGCTGTCGTGTCCGATCTGACTCATAGAGACCCCTCCTTGGGTTTCTGAGGTGGTATCTCTGTGGAAGTAGATTGCCCAATCTTCCTTCTGAGGAGTGGCTGGTGGGTTTGAGCCACCAGCCTTCTGGTTAGCCGTCAAATGCCTTAGGAACTACACCAGTAGAGCTCCTTTTTGGCTCATCAGTGCCTAGGATATCAATCTTCATGCATTGCATTTCATTTTTCACACCTTCCAATTTTCCCAGACTCATACTCTGTAGATTCCATATTCTGATTATTAATGAATATTTGCAGCTGTTTCTTCTTGTTTTGAGTCATGCCACATCAGGAAATAAATGTCCCAAAAGCTTTATTCAATGCATGTCATTAAAGTCAACTCTTCATTGAGGAGGTAGTTCTTCCCAGTAGTATTTTGAATGCCTTCCAATCTGAGGGGCTCATCTTCTGAAACTATATCAAACAATGACAATGTTTCCCTGCTATTCATAAGGTTTCCAGTTGCTTTTTTTTTTTTTTCCCCCCAGAAGTGGACCTGGGCACATTCTTCTTCCTAGTCTTCCTAGTTTGTCTTAGCTAGAAGCTCTGTTGAAACCTGTCCACCATGGATGATTATATTTGTATTTGGAAAAACTGATGGCATAGCTTCCAGTATCACAGCAACACACAAGCCACCACAGTATGACAAACTGACAGTGAAGGTCAGTACACCTACAAGGCTAACACCCTATGCTAATTTAATTTTGAACATTCTAATGTCCTCTAGTCAGAGCTGTCATTATTACCCAATATTACCCAATTCCAATGATGCTTTGAATCACATGGTTTCATCTGCACGTATTACAAGCACACACTGTTGTGTTCATTGCCACTAGTGTTTTTATAGTCACTGATTTTGTCAGATTTTCTGGTATTTTAGCTTCAAAACTGTCATAATTAAGAAAGAAGTTGTAATTAAAGGAAAAGAAGGAGCAAAATAAAAAAGATTTCTGCTTAGTTACTAATACTATTGTAACTTATAATGGTGTAATTTAATGTAGGAAGATTTTACAAAACAATTCTGTTGTTAATATTCATATAACTATGAAATAATACATTTAAGTGATTTACAACTATATTTATCACATATTATTTTGTGATAAAAATTGATAATAAACCTTACTAAGAATTCTGTATGGTGTGGTAAGGGAGGTCCATAGGGGATGGTGACACCCATAAGTTATCACACTGAGTAACACCAACCTTGATGCCAACAGTTAAACAAAACTGTTGTTTGATTTTTTTTTTTTTAAATATTTTTAAAACATTTATTGTGATTTGGGTGAAAGTTTACAAGCAAATTCATTTTCCATACAGCAGTTCATACACATTTTGTTTCATGACATTGACTGCAATTTCCTACAATGTAAAAGCTCTCTTCCCACTTCCTCCCTGTAGTTAGCTCTTCCCTGCATCATTCTTTGCTATGCATTCTTTTTTATTATTATTATTGTGATTTGGGTGAAGATTTACAGAGCAAATTCTTTTTCCATACAGCAGTTTACATATACTTTGTCTAATGACATTGACCACAGTTTACCACTATGCAACCGTTCCCCTCTTGCTACCTCCCCATAGTTACCCCTTCCCAGTGTCCATCCCTCCATGGACTACTGCCCCCTGAGCTGTCTCCCTGTACATAGGCAGCCCTTCTTTCTCAATGATTGTTCTCTCTAAGGAGTGTATCTACCTCAGGTAAATGTTTAACTCATATGCCTGTCTTTTGCTTGGCTGGAAACCACAGGTGTGTGTTCATTTCCACACCTGAAGGGCAGCTAGGGGTCATAGTCTCAGTGGTTCCAACAGGCTCTATTGGACTAGCAAACCTGGTCC
>NW_006937808.1:0-2448 GCF_000298275.1 Orycteropus afer afer | reverse complement strand
GGGCAGTGTTTCGTTCTGCTGTGCATGGGGTCGCTATGAGTCGGAAACGACTCGACGGCACTTAACAACAACAACAACAACAAAGTGGAGGGTCAATGAGAAAGAGGAAGGTCCTCGACAAGATGGATTGACACAGTGGCTGCAACGATGGGCTCAGGGATAGTAGGGACTTTGAGGCTGGCACAGTTTTCATTCTGTTGTACATAGGGTCGCTATGAGTCAGAGCCAACTCGACGGCATCTAACAACAACAACAAAGCTCAGAAGGCAGGCACAGCTAGGAAAGAAGGACAAATAGAAACGGTAAACACAGGGATGGCGTGGGAAGAGTGCCGTTACATTGTTGGGACCTTAATTAAGTAATAAAACAAAATGTATACAAATTCTTGAATGGAAAATGAATTTGCCCTGTAATCTTTCACCCAAACAACAATAAAATGTTTGAAAAAAAAAAAGGAAAGAAAGAAGGAAAAATTACATAGCGTGTGACCACCAAAAGGGGAGTGAACACTCAAGACAGAAACTACTGTCTTTTTATAAGTTAGTTATGGAAGCGGCATTCCCATAACCTTGTCATATTATTTTTCTTAGTCATGAAGTCTAGCCTATACTCAAAGTAAAAATAAATAAATAAATAAGGGGACATATTTTTAAAATTACTACACTTCCCCCCTTGCGTAAAAAAAAAAAAGGAAGACCCTTAATGAGGTGGATTGACACATGGCTGCAACAGTGGGCTCAAACATACCAATGACTATAAGAGTGGTGCAGGATCAGGCAATGTTTCATTATGTTGCACACAGAGTTGCTATGAGACAGAAATGACTAGACGGCACCTAAGAACAACAACAATAACCTTGACTGTAGATGTTAAATACAACTATTGGAATGTGGCAGGAAAGTGAGGCAAAGCTGGGGACAGACAAAAGCACCAGGATACAGGTAAGGGGAAGGAGAAAAGCCCCACCCCAGAGGCAGGAAAGGGAGGGAATGCCAGGGACGACAAAGTAGCAGGATCCAGGTAGGATCCAGGTGAGAGTCGGGGGAGATGTTTCAAACAGCTAAGGGAGACGAACTTGTCTGTCAGTTTGTCATATTGCAGTGGCTTGCACATTGCTGAGAGGATTGAGGCAGTGCCACTGGTGTTTCAAATGCCACTGAGGTTGCACATGGTGCACAGGTTTCAACGCAGCTTACAGACTGAGACAGACTAGGAAGAAGGAAGAGGCCATCCACTTCTTAAAGAATTGGCCAGGGAAAACCTTATGAATAGCAGAGAAACACTGTCTGATACATTACTGGATATCTTTATGAATAGCCCAGAAACATTGTCTGATACAGTGCCAGAAGATGAGCCCCTTAGGTCAGAAGGCACTCAAAATACAACTGGGAAAGAGCTGCCTCATTAGAATAGAACTAACCTTAATGATTTAGATAAAGTAAAGCTTTCAGACCTCCGTTTGCTGACGTGGCATGACTCAAATTGAAGAGAAACAGCTGCAAACATCCATTAATAATAGGAATATGAAAGGTACAAAGTATGAATCTAGGAAAATTGGAAGTTGTCAAAAATGAAATGGAACCCATAAAGATTGATATCATAGGCATTAGTGAGCTGAAATGGACCGGTTTTGGCCATTTTAAATCAGACAATCCTATGATCTATTATGCTGAGAATGACAACTTGAAGAGGAATGGCATGGCCTTCATAACTGCAGAGCATGTTTCAAGATTTTTCCTGAACTACAATGCTGTCAGTGTTAAGATAATATACATACACCTATAAGAAAGACACAGGGGTCCAGGTGAGGAGAGAGAACCCAGGCACTCCCAAAGCAGCAGGACAGTAGAGCGGGAGAAAGGGGATTAAAAGGCAGGAACCCAGAGAGAGGAGCAGTCAGCCACAGGGATCCAGGAGAGGAGAGGGAACTCAGGCATGCCCAAAGCAGCAGGGAGGGAGAGCAGGAGAAAGGGGATTAAAACACTCAGGAATCCAGACAGAAGAGGAATCATCAGCCACAGGCCCCAGGTAAGGGTGGTAGGAGAGTTTTCCAACAGGGAGACAAACTTGTCTGTCAGTTTGTCCTACCATGGTGATGTGTTGATGTGAGTTTTGAGGCTGAGCCACTGGTGTTTTAAACCCAGCGGGATGCACATGGTGCACAGGTATTAACCCAGCTTACAGACTTAGACAGACTAGGAAGAAGAAAGAGGCCATCCACTTCTCAAAGAATTGGCCAGGAAAAACCTTATGAATAGCAAAGAAACACTGCTTGATATATTACCACACAACTTTATGAAAAGTCTGGTCAGGTTAGAAGGCTTTCAAAACAGGACTGGGAAAGAGCTGCATCATCTGAGTAAACCCAGCCTTACTCATATGGATAAGGTAAAGCTTTCGAGACCTCCATTTGCTGATGTGGCACCACTCAAATTGAAGAGAAACAGC
>NW_006937807.1:0-2463 GCF_000298275.1 Orycteropus afer afer | reverse complement strand
AAAATGGATGATAGAAGAGACTCTGAAACTTGCCCTTGAGCAGAGAGTAGCTAAAGCAAATGGAAAAAATGACAAGATAAAAGAGTTGAACAGAAGATTTCAAAGAGCAGCTCAAGCAGACAAAGCCAATTACTATAATGAAATGTGCAAAGACATGGAGTTAGAAAACCAAAAGGGAAGAAACATGCTTGACATTTCTCAAGCTGAAAGAACTGAGGAAAAATTTTAAGCCTCAAGTTGCAATACTGAAAGATTTTATGGGCAAAATATTGAATGATGCAGGAAACATCAAAAGAAGATGGAAGGAATACAGAGTCACTGTACCAAAAAGAACTGATCGATCTTCATCCATTTCAGGAGGTGCCATATGATTAAAAACCAATGGTACTGTAGGAAGAAGTCAAAGCTGCACTGAACAAAGTGGTGAAGAACAAGGCTCCAGGAATTGACAGAATACCCATTAAGATGTTTCAACAAACAGATGCCCCACTGGAGGTAGTCACTCCGTTATGCCAAGAGATTTGGAAAACAGCTACCTGGCCAACTGACTTGAAGAGATTCATATTTGTACCCATTCCATAGAAAGGTGATCCCACAGAATGTGAAAATTCTCGAGCAATATCATTAATATCGCATGCAAGTAAGATCTTACTGAAGATAATTCAAAAACGGTTGCAGCAGTATATTGACAGAGAACTTCCAGAGGTGCAAGCTGGATTCAGAACAAGACATGGAACAAGGGATATGATAACTGCTGCCAGATGGATCCTGGCTCCAAGCAAAGAATACTGGAAAGATGTTTACTTGTGTTTTATTGACTATGCAAAGGCATGTGATTGTGTAGATCATAACAAATTGTGGATGACATTAAGAAGAATGGAAATTCCAGAACACGTGATTGTGCTCATGAGGAACCTGTACATTGACGAGGAAGCTGTTGTTCAAACAAAACAAGGGGACACTGCATGGTTTAAAATCAAGAAGAGAGTACATCAGGGTTGTATCCTTTCCCATACTTACTCAACCTGTATATGCCAAGCAAATAATCTGAGAAGATGGACTATATTAAGAAAAACATGGCATCAAGAGTGGAGGAAGAATCATTAACAACCTGTGATACACTGATGACACAACTTTGCTTGCTGAAAGTGAGGATGACTTGAGGTACTTACTGAGGAGGATAGAAGAATACAGTCTGCAGTATGGATTACATCTCAATATAAAGAAAACAAAAATCTTCACAACTGGACCTATAAGCAGCATCATGATAAATGGAGAAAAGATTGAACTTGTCAAAGACTTCACATTGCTGGTTCTACAATTGACACCAATGGAAGCAGCAGTCATGCCATCAGACAACTTATAGCACTAGGCAAATCAGCTGCAAGGGACCTCTTTCAAGTGCTGAATAGCAAAGATGTCACCTTGAGGACTAAGGTGTGCCTGACACAAGCCATGGTATTTTCAATTGCCTCATATGCATGTGAGAGCTGGAAAATGAATAAGAAAGACCAAAGAAGAGGGATTGCTTTTGAGCTATGGTGCTGGTGAAGAATGCTGAAAGTACCATGGACTGCTAAAAGAACGAACAGATCTGTCCTGGAAGAAGTGCAGCCGAGATGCTCCTTGGAAGCAAGAATGGCCAGACTTCGCCTCACCTACTTAGGTCATGTTGTCAGAAGGGACCATTCCCTGGAGAAGGATGTCATGCTTGGTATGGTGGAGGGTGGACAAAAGAGGGGAAGGCCCTCAATGAGATGGATTGACACAATGGCTACGGCAATGGGCTCAAGTATAGCAAGGATCATGGAGCTGGCATGGGACCAGGCAGTGTTTCATTCTCCTGTGCATAAGGTCACTATGAGTCAGAGATGACTTGATGGCACATAACAGTAATAACATGCTTTATGATTAAGGAGCTCTGTTGGCATAGTGCTTAAAACAGTTGGCCGCTAACCAGAAGACTGGTAATTCTAAACCCACCAGCCACTCAGCGGAAGGAACATGGGGCAATCTACTTCCATAAAGATTTACCACCTCAAAAACCCAACGGGGGGAGTATTATATATAGGTTCCCGCAAGATGGCGGACTAGGCAGAAGGACTGCACAGGCCCTCTTCAACAAAGAAAAGGAAAACCAATTAACACAGACACAGAAGATAATCCTGGACCCCTGAGCCTTGAAGGTAAGGATACAGAAGTAGACTAAACCCCAACTAGCAGAAGAATTTGTGTGAAAATACAAAAAAGGAGACATATGGAGCTGCGGTCTGGCAACGACCTGAGTAACCCTGACGGCACAGTCAGCTTGGACATTCCTGAGTGGTGGTAGAACCTAAAAATTAACCTAAAAATCACCCAGCTAGCCAGGGACTGCATGGACTGTGCACGGTGGCTGGGGAACAAACAGAGAAGGTGAAGAGAAAGGTGGGATGAGTTGTGGAGTTTTGCCGGTCCGGAGGA
>NW_006937806.1:1483-2546 GCF_000298275.1 Orycteropus afer afer | reverse complement strand
TTAATTAGTTTTTACTTTTATGGATTTTTCTTTTAGTATTTTACTGTTATATTCTTATTATATAACACCTTTGGAGAAATATTTTCCATGAAGCCCTTTCTGCTATCTTTTCTGTCTTGAGGTGTGTGTGTGTGTATGTGTGTGTGTGTGTAATGTTGACTAGCCTAACTGGAAGAATTTGAGCTTATCGCTATTGTGTAATTATTAATGCATTTGTATTAGTATGGAGTTCATAGAAATACAGCTCCTGGAGGAAATACAATACTACAAAATATATTATCTGGTGAGATTTTAGTTACCATTGCTGATGAGAGTGGGGGAAAATAGCTTATAAAATTATAATTTATCTTCAATTTATATACTGCTTTTCCTTACAAATGCAAATGCAACCATTGCCATGGAGTCGGACCCAACCCATAGCGACCCCTCCTTGGGTTTCCGAGGCAGTATCACTATGGACGTAGATTGCCCAACCTTCCTTCCGGGGAGTGGCTAGTAGATTTGAACTGCCAGACTTCTGGTTAGCAGTCAAGTGCTATGCTACCAGAGCTCACAAGTACTACACATACAATAAACAGTGAGATTCATAGTTTGAAAATTATGTGCTCATATACAAGCAAAAATCTAAAATTCTTTTACTTCTAGGAGAAGCAGCCTATATCAATATAAACCAAAATTTAGTAAAATGGAACTCTCAGCAGAAAACTACCTTTGGGCATTCCATATGAGGACAATCTACTTCCATGAGTTTACACTATAATGCATTGGCTAGTTGTCATTTTCAGCCAAGTCCTGAAACCCAACTTCACTTAAGGTAGGGCTAGACCTCTGACACTTTACCTTGGTTTATACCAGTATTTGACAGGTTCCAGTTATTTGCACAATAACCCATTGACTTCAGGACAGAGTCCAAGTGACTTGTCAAGGGTCTCAATGAGAAATTCTCTGAGTCAGGAATGATGCAGCAGTAACTTAGCATTTCTAGATCTTCTTAGTAAATCCTTCAGAACATAAATGCTGCTTTCTTCCAAAAGAGTGACTTAAAGATGATCTAAAAATAACT
>NW_006937806.1:0-688 GCF_000298275.1 Orycteropus afer afer | reverse complement strand
TCCATATGAATGTGCATAAGTATACAGAAAGCCACAAATACAGTCAATAATTCATGGAGGGGGTGAAGTAAGGTGTAATGAGCTTCAAAATAAGCTCTTCTGTTCTTCTTAGGGTCTATAAAGTCTACATAGCTACTAATGCCTCACAATGAGCACTGAGTGACCAGCATCCCTAAATAGTGGAGACTCAGAAGACCAGGTACCTTCTACAGTGTAAGGTGCCCCAACTGTGAACCAAGTTACATTCTGAAAAAGCTAAGGTCTCCATTGTACTACTTGACCTAAAACTCCTCTTGCAGGATTTCCTAGGGATAATGGTCTTCACTGCCCCAGAGGGACTACAGAGACCTATGAAATGGAGAAAGATGGGGAGATGCCTTTGTATAAACCTTGAATTAACTGGTATCTTTATCTAAAGTATGACTTTGGGCCTTTTCTCCCAGAACAGGGGCAGAATAAGGTGGAGGTCTTTGTTCTTACCTCATAGCCTCCACAGTGTGCCCACAGCAGCAATTGTTGTTGTTTGGTGCCATCAAGTCATTTCCAACTCATAGCGACCCCGTGCACAGCAGAATGAAACACTGCCTGATCCTGCGCCAGCTCCATGATCCCTGCTATACTTGAGCCCATCATCACAGCCACCATGTCAATCCATCTCGTTGAAGGCCTCCCCCTCTTTCGTCGACCC
>NW_006937805.1:1329-2362 GCF_000298275.1 Orycteropus afer afer | reverse complement strand
GAATTTCGTTCCACCAGCGAAGAATATAGATGGGGACAAGAAGCTTTGCAATGTGGAACCTGGACTCTCCCTCCTTTAGAAAATTATACTAAGGTCTGCCCCTTTGTTGAGAGTTAGAACTGCTGTCCAGACATCTTAGACAAGAGGAAAAACAGAAAAAATGTGTTTCCAGGTAAAAGAAATAGGAAAATGAAGGGCCTGATCTTTTAAAAAATCTTCAATATTAGATCTTTGGCCTTCTTACCTCTGCATTGCTGCTTTCCCACATACTTAGTGTACTTTTTCATAGGAAAATTCCTATTAATATCATGTGCTTATTCCCCAAGCTCTAACCTTTTGAAAAGAAGGAAATATGGATGTCTAGTAGTGAGAGGTTTATTATTTCTTCTGAGGACTCCAGAACAGAAAAGAAAAGCTATAATTTATTGTTAAAAATTAATTGCAAAATCTTACCTAGTCACTTATTATTTTTTCCCACAGTGGTAGGAAGCCTTTGGTTTGATCACATCAGAGGTTGGTATGAGCACAAAGACAATTTCAATATTCTGTTCATGAAGTATGAGGATATGAAGAAGGTAAGATGGGAACGTTTCTCTTATTATTCTTAAAATCCTTTCTTTTCTTGGTTTCAGTGAATCACGTTCACCTAGTTTTCTTTGGATATTAGTACATATTCCTTCTCAGGCTTCCTTTGGGGCTGCTAATTTTCTGCTCATCCCCTAGTTAATAGTCTTTCTTAGCACTCTCTTCCTGGTGTCTTCTTAGTCTTTTATAGTGATTCCTTCTTATGTAACCCCTAAAGCAATTAAGGCAAACCCAAATGTCCAGAGCAGCTTGACATAAATAAAGATGGAGGACACTGCTGAGCATTGGGATAAGAAACCATTTCTGAGATATGGCTAATGATTGTCACAGGTGAATGTGTGCCCCATGATGCACATGCTTCCTGTTTTATAAGACAAGCTTGAAATGTGGACTTCATGTAAAATCACATAATGTTGAAATGTTGACAGTTGATTCAAAGACATTTTAA
>NW_006937805.1:0-654 GCF_000298275.1 Orycteropus afer afer | reverse complement strand
TACACAAGAGGGTGACAGAATCACCATTAGCAGCCCAAAGCCTGTTCTTATGAGGCCAGACATGCTCTAGCCCTCTTAGTAACCACGACACCAACAATTCCTTCCATGGCACCCACCACCTCTTCACTGGGTTCAGTAATACACTGCAGTGGCTGCACAGATCTCAAATAATAGGGTTTATTAGGTAAGCAATAGGGTACAATTCAAATTCAGGAAGATGATCAGGACACAGTTCTTCAATCAGGACAGTCTCCGCCTGCTGTGTTCTTAGACACTATCTTTGGCCTTCGGTTTCTTGGCCTGGCATCTGCTTCCAGAGGCCAGGTAAGTTTGATGCTCTCTCATGCCTCTTGGTTCCACCGCCACCGTCTCTTTAGCCAGGCCTCTCTCTCAGCAGCTTGTCTCTCTCTCTCAGCAGCCAGGCCTCTCTCTCAGCACCTGGTCTCTCTCTCTCTCTTTCTCTTTCTCTCAGAAACCAGGCCTCTCTGTCAGCAGCCTGGTCTCTCTCTCAGCAGCCAGGACTCTCTCTTTCAGCACCTGGGTCTCTCTCTCTCAGCAGCCAGGTCTCCTTCAGCTGGCAGTCAGAGAGAGATTACTTCTGCCTCTAGGAGGGCTCCTTTTGAGGCTGGCAGAGTGGCCAAAACAAACCAATCC
>NW_006937804.1:1798-2369 GCF_000298275.1 Orycteropus afer afer | reverse complement strand
CCAGCCAAGTTGACACATCTTCAACTATCACAGCCCTCAATGAGATGGATTGACACAGTGGCTGCAACAATGGGCTCAGGAATACCAAAGACTGTGAGGCTGGCACAGGACCAGGCAGTGTTTTGTTCTGTTGTACGTGGGGTCACTTGATGGCACCTAACAACAACAAAAAGTCAGCAATACCTAGTACACCTATCACCTACCACTTCACCCAATGGGCAAGTGCCATAATACACTTCTGTACCACTGGATCAATGGCAGATAGTATACAACACTTGCTCATCCCACTCGCAGCTCCTCTTCACAACCAACAGAAACCTGCACCCACATCCACATCAGTTCTTTCAGCCATCTGAGGTCAGGTAGGGTGTGCCCTAGTGCTGCCAAACTAGGAACCAAATAAGCACAGCTGCCCCACAGAAGTAAGCAAAATAAAAAATCAGGGTGAAACAAACCAACACATAATCAACAAATAAAAACTCAAACTCCAAAATGTCTTGGAGACAACAGACAAGTTCAGATACAAACAACAATTCAGGACATGATAGTGCAAGCAAATGATAAAATGAAA
>NW_006937804.1:0-1308 GCF_000298275.1 Orycteropus afer afer | reverse complement strand
TATATTTTCTTGTAAGTACTCAAAGTAACCACAAACAAATCAAGGAGAAGACAGATAGTACCCTAAAAGATCAAAATGACAAAAATCACACAAAAACTTAAATTAGAAATCCAGGAGATTAACACTAAAATTATGGGGATAATTGGAAAGACAAAATAGAATCACACAATCAAAATAACTGAAGAACAGATTAACCAACTAGCAGACAAATCCCTTGACACTAATTTGTATGAAGAAATTTCAGAAAAAAAGAATAATGAAAATGAAGAAACCAAAGAATTATGTGGGATGATATCAAGAGAAATAAGCTGCATATCATAGGAATCCCAGAACAGGAGAAAGCAAGAAGAAAGAAAACTGTTGAAGACTTGCCACCACAAAACTTCCCTAACATCATGAAAGATTAAACTATATTCATCCAAGAGGTTCAACGTACTCCATAAAGGATGAAAGCCCACATAAAAGTCAACAACATATATCATAATCAAATTTAAAGAAAACGAAGACAAAGAATTAATCTTGACAGTAGCTCAGAAAAATAAAATGTTACCTACAAAGGACGATCCATATGACTAAGCTATGAATACTCAGCAGAAAACACACAGACAAGAAAGCAATGGCATGACATATATAAAACCTTCAAAGAAAAAACTGCCAACCAAGAATTATATAACCAGTAAAACTGCCCCTCATATACAAAGGTGAAATCAGCACATTTTTCAGTAAACAGAAATTAAAGGAATTTGTGAAAACCAGATCAAACTTACAAAAAATGCTACTAGTTGTTCTTCAAAGAGGAAACCAACAACAGAAGACAACAAAGGTTAAGACACCTGCCAACCACACCCAGAAACAAAGCCAGAAAAAGAATTTAAAAAACTAAAATAAGCTTACAAGACTGAAAATAGAGAATCAGCGGTATCAATCTATAAATAACAATACCTACAAAGCAAAAAGAGAGAAGGCATGTTAGAATTATATCACTTCCAAATGGAGAGGAATGCAAATGATATTAATATAGAACAGATTACTTCAAATATGGGAAAATTAAAATTAAAGGGTGTAGTAGTTGAAGATGTGTCAACTTGGCTGGACTTCAGTTGTGAGTGGTGGTTCCCATGATGGATCACATGACTGAGTTCTAAGCGCCGGTCTGCCCAAGGGGAGTTTCCCCAGGGGTGTGGCCTACCTGCAATGCTATCCCAGGGACAAGCTGGAAGAACGGCATTCCAGACTATATACTTCCTGGAGCGAGCAGCTCGCTGCTCGCCCTGGAGGTTTTCGGATTCATTCTTTGTTGGAAACAGT
>NW_006937803.1:3060-3643 GCF_000298275.1 Orycteropus afer afer | reverse complement strand
AATAAATTCTTAAATGCATCAAAAGACTTTGTCAAAAGGGTAAAAATAGAACCTACAGATTGGGAGAAAATATTTGTCTATGACATATCTGATAAAGGACTTATTTTCAAAATCTATAGAAAACTTCAACACCTCAACAACAAAAAGACAAACAACCAAATTCACAACTGGGCAAAAGACTTGAACAGACACTTCACCAACGATGATATACTGGCAGCCAAAAAACACATGAGAAATTGCTCACAATCATTAGTCATTGTTGTTGTTATTATGTGCCATCGAGTTGGCCCTGACTCATAGTGACCCCTCTTTGGGTTTCCAAGGTGGTATCACTACGGAAGTAGATTGCCCAATCTTCCTTCCGAGGAGTGGCGGTGGGTTTGTCATTAGTGAGATGCAAATCACAACAACGAGGTATCATCTCACCCCAAAAATAATAGCAAAGTTCAACAGGTCAGAAAATAACAAATGCTGGCGAGGTTGCAGACAGATTGGAACTCTTGTGCACTGCTGGTGGGATTGTAAAATGGTACAACCATTGTGGCATACAGTATGGCATTTCCTTAAAAAACTGAAAACAGAA
>NW_006937803.1:0-560 GCF_000298275.1 Orycteropus afer afer | reverse complement strand
AAAAAAAAAAAAAGTGAAGAAAAAAAATGAAGGGAATGTTTCAAGTTCTCCATGAAGTATCTGCTTTAGACTTTTCTTCATCTGTAAAGGAAGTATTTGTTTCTTTTAAAAGCAAGAATGGATGTAAGATTTTCATAAAACGTCTTTTTACCTGAAATCCAGATAACCTTATTGATTTTATGTATTATCATTGTAATTTCTTAATGTTGATTCTTCCTGGCATCCCTGAATGTAGAGGATTTGCTATAGGATATGCTGCAAAGGATCTGTGAGCATTTTTTCTAGAATTTTGGTACCTCTATTCTATTCTGGAATTTTGATATCTCTGTAAGGAGTTCCAGTGGCACTGTGGTTAAGGCATTGAGCTGCTAACGAAAAGATTGGTAGTTCAAACCCACCAGCTGCTCTGTAGGAGAAAAATAAGGCAGTCTGCTTCTGTAAAGATTTACAGCCTTTGGAAACCCTATGGGTCTGGTTTGGTTTGGTTGGTTGGTTCTATATTATGCCAGACTCTAAATAAATAAAGTAGGCTTAACTATTTTATTACTTTTTTAAGTTTC
>NW_006937802.1:3069-3525 GCF_000298275.1 Orycteropus afer afer | reverse complement strand
GCAAGCTGCCATCTAGATGCAACGATGGGTCTCTCCTCATCCAGAACAAAGAAGAATAAAGAAAACCAAAATTTATGGAAAAAATTAGTCTTAGCAACTGGTACACCATCCGATCTGCAGCCTGTACAACTATGAGACCAGAAGAAGTAAATTGTGCCCAGCTACCACTGTCATCCACGTGGAAGGGCATCTATGTAGATGACCCTTGATAGAGAGGGAGAGCAATGGGAAACAAAACTCAAAATCATTTGGAGAAACAAAAAGAATGTGGGAACCAATTTTGCTGGTCTGATAGAGCCTGGTGGAACCACTGAGACTATGGCCTCTAGCTGCCCTTCAGGTCTGGAATTGAATCCACATCTGTGGTTTCCGGCCAAACAAAATACAGGCATATGAGTTGAACATTTACCTCAAGTAGATACTCTCTTTGGAGAAAACAATCATGGGAGAAAGAAG
>NW_006937802.1:0-868 GCF_000298275.1 Orycteropus afer afer | reverse complement strand
TTAAAAATAATTCTGAGATTTGTTCCACATTGTTCTCCCACTCTATCCAGGATCTCCTGCACTGATCCCTTTCTGAGTGGTTGACAGTGGTACTATGCCACCAGAGCTCCCCTTATTCTCATAATTTGAGTTGTGATCACCAGGTGAATAGTGTTGCCTGGGCTTTTTTTCTTTGTATTAAAATATAATCCATACTGCAGACTATAATCTTCAATCTTCATCAGTAAGTGTTTCAAGTCATCCTCACTTTCAGCAAGCACAGTTGTGTCGTCAGCATATTGCATGTTGTTAATTATTCTTCCTCCTATCCTGATGCCACATTCTTCTTTATATAATCCATCTTCACAGATTATTTGCTCAGCATACAAATTGAATAAGTATCCTGAAGGACACAACCTTGACGCACTCTGAACCATGCAGCATCCCCTTGTTCTATTTGAACGACAGCCTCCTGATCTATGTACATGTCCCTCTTGAGTACAATGAAGTGTTCTGGAATTCCTGTTCTCCTCAATGTTACCCACAATTTGTTAAGATCCACACAATCAAAAGCTTTTGCATAGTCAATAAAACACAAGTAAACATCTTTCTGGTATTCTCTGCTTTCAATCAAGATCCATCTGACATCAGCAATGACATCCCTTCTTCTACATCCTCTTCTGAATCCAGCTTGCATTTCTGGAAGTTCCCCTCCAGCAAATCTTGGACAATTTTCTCAGTGGTTTTGTTTTTCTCTTCCTGTTCTGGAATTCCAGTGACACTTAAGTTATTCCTTTTGATGATATCCGACATGAAACTTAGGCTTTCTTCATTATGTTTTGATTTTTTTTTCTGATTGATTATTTTCCAAAGAAGTATTCAGGTATTT
>NW_006937801.1:0-2325 GCF_000298275.1 Orycteropus afer afer | reverse complement strand
GACATAGACATATTTGTTAATTGACCTTCCCCAACTCTTCCTTTTCTAATTCATGGCACCATCTGTACCTTCTTTGGCTAACTAGTGTTTTCTCTCTCCTTGTCTTCATTCCTCCCTCCCTCCCAACAACACCAGTTCTCAGGAAAGGCTTCTCTGTCATCATTCATACCTTAGTATAAATGAAGTCCATGAGCTACCTGCTTCAGGCCTATCTTAGTTGTAAAACGAAACACTTGACCCACTGTGAAAAGAATATCAAGCATTGTCATATTAGAAGAAAAGGCATTTAAGGGACAAGAATCCTTACACCATGTCCCCTGAAATCACATGCAAGTGATTTCACAAATATGAAATGTTAACCCTGATCTCACAAATCCCCAGGAGTGAAGAGAAAAAAAACAAAAAAGAATTTATATTAATTCATAATAGACTAGTTCATACAGTCTGTCAATTTCCATCCTTGCTTTTTTTATTCCAATAGTGCTATGTTTTCAAAAACTAACTTGAGAAGAATAACTTTTTAATGACTTCAAAACAAAAACAAAAAAACAGCCTAAGGCACTTGACTGTTAACCAGAAGGCTGTCAGTTCAAACCCACCAGCCACTCCTCAGAAGGAAAATGGGGCAATCTACTTCTGTAGTGATACTGCCTCGGAAACCCAAGGAGGGGTCGTTATGAGTCAGGTCAGACTAGACAACACATAACAACAACAACAGCTCTCTACACAGAAAGCGCATATAGAAAGACAGTGATACATCAAGACCGTGCCACTCTAGTCCTCTGGTAGCAGCACTGATATCACTTGAGCACTTGTTAGAAACAGTATCCCAGCCCTATGTGCTCCATCAGCATCTCAAGGTTAACACACTCCTTGCGGCACACAAGTTAGAGAACCACTGTGCTAGGACAAAGAGTTCCTCACTGCCCCAATCTTACTCTTTCTACACTTCTCTCAGAAAGCCAATTGGGCTGTAGCCTCTCCAAGGCATCACCTCCCTTCCTCCTTCTCAATTACTGGAGAAGCTTGGGGAACAGCATTAGATGATCTCAGATGTGTCCTCCCCCAGGCCAGCCCATCACCCTTAAGCCTATCTGACACAGCCCCAACTGCCTTCTTCCTTGGTTCCCTCTGTGCACAGACCTGATCTGAACAGCAGCTTTGATTCCAAAGGATTTGTTCAGTGAATTCTTGTTGTTGGGTACCATCGAGTTGTCTCCGACTCACAATGACTCTATGCACAGCAGAATGAAACAGTGCCTGGTCTTGTGCCAGCCTCACACTATTGGATATGCCTGAGTCCATCATTGCAGCCACTGTGTCTATCCATCTCCTTAAGGGTCTTCCCCTTCTTCCATGACCCTCCACTTTACCAAGTATGATATCCTTCTCCAGGGACTGGTTCCTTCTGACAACATGACCAAAGTAGGTCAGGCGAAGTCTGGCCATTCTCACTTCCAAGGAGCATTCTGGCTGCACTTGTTAGTCCTTTTAGAAGACCATGGTACTCTTAGCATTCTTCTCCAACACCATAACTCAAAAGCATCAACTCTTCTTCGGTCTTCCTTATTCATTATCCAGCTCTCACATGCATAAGAGGCAACTGAAAATACCGTGGCTTGGATAAGGCACACCTTAGTCTTCAAGAAGACATCTCTGCTCTTCAACACTTGAAAAAGGTCTTTTACAGCAGATTTGCTCAATGCAATACGTTGTCTGATGTCTTGACTGCTGTTTCCGTTGGTGTTGACTGTAGAGCCAAGTAATATGAAATCTTTGACAAGTTCAATCTTTTCTCCAATCACCGTGAAGCTGTTTATTGGGCCAGTTGTAAGGATTTTTGTTTTCTTTATATTGAGGTGTAATCCATACTGCAGAATGTAGTCTTTAATCTTCATCAGTAAGTGCTTCAAATCATCCTCACTTTCAGCAAGCAAAGTTGTGTCATCTGCATATTGCCACATTCTTCTTCATATAATCCAGCTTCTTGGATTATTTGCTCAGCATACAAGTTGAATAAGTATGGTGAAAGGATACAAGCTAGACACACTCCCTTCTTGATTTCATACTGTGCAGTATCCCCTTGTTCTGCTTGAAGAACAGTCTTCTGGTCTATGTACAGGTTCCTCGTGACTACAATCAAGTGTTCTGGAATTCCCATTCTTCTCAATGTTATCCACAAGTTGTTATGATTCACACAATCAAATGCTTATGCATAGTCAGTAAAACATAAGTAAATATCTTTCTGGAATTCTTTGCTTTCAGCTAAGATCCATTGGACATGAGCAATGATATCCTTCATTCCATGTCTTCTCTGAATCCAGC